>NW_023365788.1:300662-319101 GCF_000003815.2 Branchiostoma floridae
GGTTGGTGGATTTGTCAGTTGCCTAATTATTGTCGTGTATCCATATACACCTCGGGCCGGGGCATTAACCCTTTAATGTAGCACTACTCATGGTCCTGCGAGACCGACGAGTGCCTATGAATACCCGACAATAATTACACACTTTGATTTTCTAATATAGATCATAGATGATACAGGGTTGTGCCACTGCCTTCCCGAGGTTCATACCTCTTATATTATTATACATTTAGATTGTAGATTTTGTCGAAAACCAACTCTACATAAGTCAAATTGAAAGTGTACACTCACGTAGTTTTAACACTGGCCCCCAAGTAACAGTATACGTACTAACAATGTGAATTACGATTCAAGCCACCTTCCGTTTTGTTGTACTTTAACACTAGCAAACCATGTGAATTTGGTAACTTGAATTCTTATATATTCGTCTAGTTCACTACATTGACATTTTATATATACTTAACTTTATATGTGTAAAGTTTGGCATTCAATGTTATATAACGATTCAACAATATATATGTTTTTGTATTCACCATTATATATGTGTTCAACATTATACACGTATCATGTATCTATTGACAATTTCATATGTATTATGTATTTAACGCTATATGTATTAACCATTATATTTTTGATATATTTATCAACAACTACTCGGGCTACAAACGTTTCAGATAGCCACCTGGAACCTCGTTTAACACTTGATTATCCTTTGGGTCGCACTGTCAGCTTTTTCAAGCAACAGGTACAACTTGTCGACTAGCCTTTCTCGCATGCTGTTTCACATGAACACAGCAGACTTACCAACCGCTATTGATAACAGATTGAATATTCTACAGCACATGATCATATACAACGAAGTTAATTTTCTTTTTAATGTACACGAAGGATCTCTAAAGTTGCCACTACAGCGCTCACCACAAAACAGTTCTACTTGGCTAACATATCCTCTACATGGGCTGTTTATTATTATGGGTTAGTACAGACGAAGCCGTTCTGTAGCCTTCTTGATTGGATGGTCATAAATTTGCAAGGTATGACGTGACGAAAGATAATGATAGTATGTAATGGAGAGTATTAGATCGAGAGGGATGTACATATTGTAACACAGCCAAATCGTCAATTCTGTGCTGTCAGTAGTGATGATTCGAGGTTCCTTTTTTAACTTCCGTTGTTACGAATGATTAGAATAGTTATTCTAAGATTCCCGGTTGTCATCAAGCATTTACGTCAACACCAATATTTTCAGTTGACCCGTGGGCGACCAAAGAGCAGAGTGCAGGGAACGGTCGCGGCGATGGCGATGAGGTACAGAACCAGACTCAGCCGATCCAGAACATCGGCCAATAAAGGGTACTCCCCGACTTCCTCATCGCCATCACCATCGCTTCCACGTGCTAAAGCATCGATGCGGTCGAATATTTGCCGAACACTGACATTAAACTCATCTAAGTTTCCATTCATCCTGATATCGGTTTTAACACACTCGTTCTTTACGCTGAGAGGTGGGTTGTGTCTTCCAGAAAATGGGGCGTCGTTGTCCATTATGATGGAGGGTTTGATGTTTCCTTCGATGTCATTTCCTTTGTTGTCGGAGCTGTTTGTTGCTGGCTTTTCAGTTTTCAGCTTCTTGGTCAAGTCTCCCATAAACAGGAATCTGAAAGGAGGGGTGAGATTCCGTCACGTTACACGATGAATTCATAAGTCAATGACATGGGTCCACTAAGGTCCACTAAGAAAAACCGGTTTTGTACCGGTACACCGTACCGGTACCCACCCCCAATGTACTAGATAATTGTACATTTGATTAATTTTGCAGTATTTGGACCTTACACATACCTTGCAAGGTGCTTCAAAAAGATCGTCCGCGCCCATTTGGGGACAGGTCCCTTCTTGTCGTGTATGATGATGATGAAAAGTGTCGTCAGCATGAAGAGCGCCATCAGAGCCATGCACACAATGATCAGCATAGCTGGAAGAGAAGAGACACAAAACTTGTAATGAGCATATTGGTAGCCAATAATAGGACACAATAGTATAGATCTAACGTTGAAAATCATCGATCGTACTGTGCCAAATACAAAAAGTACAAAACTTTGCGCCAAATTAAATAGAAAATGGCAACTTCTTTCTCTGATATATAGAATTATATACTGATATATGTACTTGATACATAGTGTCAGATATGTATCAATGATACAAGTGTATCAATGTATCATTACATTTGGCTATAAATTAATACTATATGAATGACAAAATTTGTATGCTTTGCCGATATGTGCAAAGTCACAAAAGTCGTACGATTGCAAATTAAGGCACTTTTTAGTACCGCATTTGTGCTGCTTAAATCATCAATCCTAAAAACTGTCTAAGATCATTGTCAGTGGTTGGCTCTGTCACAGCCTACTTGAAAAAAAGGAAAAAAAATTGACAAAAACAAAAGTTAGAGAAAAGTTAGTAAGTATCAAACGACCCAGAGAATCAACCTACCAATAAAAGGCAGGGTACTAGACACAGGCAGGAAGCCTGTAACGACGACTAGCGACACCACCATGGACAGCAGCACTGTGACGCCGAACCCGATCCTGTCACCTTTGTCGATGGGCATGATGAAGGTGATGATCATGAGGATGATGAGGATGAGGCAGGGAGAGATGGTTGTGGCGTAATGATAAGTGGGGTCTCGTTTGAGAGTCATGGTCAGACAGGCCGTGTTGTTCTCGGCTGAAAGGGTTGTTTTTCCACTCCACTCTCCCGTGACGATGTCGTCCTCCAAATCGTAGCAGGTCAGGAAGTTGCCGTCCCTGTGTGTTGTTGAACTGGAACAGTCTTGGAAACAAAAAAAAAGGTCAATCTTTTTGTTATCTCAGATAATCGGTGTTCCTAAGTTTGTATCGAAAGACTACAACGAATCTGTTATATTCATCATGCGTGACGTAAGTATAACAACTTTGTGTTTGTTTGTTTGTTGTTCGTTCATTCATACGGAAACTGAAGTTACAATTAGGAAAAATACGATTTTAGAATTCTGCTTGCCAGTGACATCGAGACGACACAACTTTGTTACACACACGTAATTTCGCAATTTTTCCTGTCAAACCAAGTCAAATAATACAAAAATGATTTCTTATTTCTGTTTAACTATTGTAGAGAGCAATATGTGAACTTGAATTGACCACACTCTGGCAACTAGTGATGCAGCACCATGAGTTCGAGTGCGTGACAAAGTATGCCATGTTAGGATATCTCGCATTACTCGTGTGTTTCTGAGAGTGTAATTGGAAGTGCAAGCTGCAAACCTTTCGATTTAGCAATTCTCATATTGTGCGATGTGTCTTAAGTATAATGACATAAACTCTGATGTAGTATGTACGTTGAGTTGAAAGACACACAGACTACCATACCTATTGTGTACTCTTCCCCAGCTCTCCAGCACACCGCACACGTCATGTTGTCCTGTGGGAAGAGGAAGGGGTCCAGGGTGCAGGTTGTGGTAGTCAGTAATTCTATAGGCCACGTGACTTCACCGGTTTCCTCCAGTTTTACCTCTGTTTCTGGGAACACGCTTCTATATCCTGGGTCAGCACTGTGTTGAAAATAACATTTGTCTGAGAATACCAGATAAATGAGTCTTTAACAACTTTCAGTAAATATGCCGCAAACAGATAAACAAACTTTACATTCGAACTGCAACTTAAACTTGTGTCTTAGAATAAGAAACCTCATTTCAGAGATTCATGATCTCCATGCAGTCTCATCGCTATCATCAGCTGTAAAGATGGAAGGATGCCTACACTATTAAACATGCTTTTTCTTGTTTATCTCGTTTTGCTTCCTAACAGAATTTTTTTCTTCCGGGAAGAAAATTATTCTGTCCCCAAGAAATCTTTGAAAAAATGTGCTTATCCATGGGGCAAGCAAATTTTTGCTTGTCAAATTTTTGAGAAAATTTGAGATTTGTTTTCTTGTTTTTCCAAAAATGCTTTTTCTTGTTTATCTTGTTTTGCTTCCTCACAGAAAATTTATCTTACAAGAAGACAAAATTCTTGTATTTCTTAAGAGTTGAATCTGGTTAGAAAAAACAAGAATTTGTGGAATTTTTTTCTTTCATTATAAGAAAAAATAAGAAGATTTTGCTTAAAGGTCTAAAAATTGTGGTTTCTCGTTTTGCTTAAATTTTATTCTACATTTTCTTCCTGCAAGAATATTTTTCTTCATATAAGAATTGTCCATGGGGTAAGCAAAATAAGAAAAAAATCGTTTTTGGCAGTGTACTGATAATGTCAGAAAATGGACAGGTATGGAACTGCGTGAAACAAGTAAGTAACAGAAAACGGAGAAAGGTGTTGAAAACTAGTTTCATAATCCTCCATGTGTTGCCATAATGTTGAAATATTTAGACTGAGAGATAAATTAGATGAGATAAAAATTTCTGCGAATCATGCATATGAGAGACACGCGTTCTGTACGATCCGTTTTTAAAGTAAGATTCTTAATAGGACGAAAGGGAACTTAACATCATTGTTAAAACGCAACATCTATTCAGCATCTCTTCCTCATAAGACAGGATAACAAAATATTTACTTTCTCTCCAGTGTCAATGTTGGTTTCCAGACTTGGTCATCACCAACAAAGATATGATCCAGCCATCCATATGCTTGCTTTTCCCATTCCAGTCGGTGGTCGTTCCATGTCTGCGACGTATTATGTACAAACACAAGAGACAGCGGAATGTGCTCATGTTCTCTTATAATTCTAACATGCTGCCATGTGAAGAAAAGCGTATCACCGGTCTAAGTGGCAAGGTTGAAGGCTAGTATCATAGGATCAGTATGTCGAGGTGCCTTCTTTACACGATTGGACATATATCTATAAGGCTAGAACACACAATTACGTTCACAATATATGATTGTTTCACAACAGTGCCAAATTAGCATTCATTTTCGTTGGCTTGATACCATGGTTCCATGTCCCTCAACACTTTCAACAATTTATCCTTATGACGAATAATTAACATGTGGCTCTGTGAAAGGTAGTGGAAAAAAGAACTCACGAATTCTGCTCTGAGTGACGTTACTATCTGTTGCGCTTTTTCATCCTGAAATGATTTTACAAGATTTACACAACAATTAAAAACAAATGATTATACAGGAGAAAATATAATATGCAGGTGGACAGAAGCCTCGTTGCTTGTAATAGCCCCCCCCCCCCCCATATCCAGGAACCAGATAATATAAAGGATTGAATTATACATAATGATGTTGATTAAACATGCTCACAAGTTCCAAAGACACAAGTCGGAATTGTAATATATATCATTTTTTTGTAAAATACCAAAGGAAAAGCAGAAAACTGAAACAAGAAAAAAAAACAATTATGCTTAAATATTCGATGAAATCTATCTTTAGGAGTTATTTCAGAATTGCTAGTTACAGGACTAAATTCTGTTGTGGGTTTTGGTTCATTTCCATCATAAAAAAGGAGCCTTAAGCATCAGGGAAGAAAAGAAATGGTATTGATTTTACTTGAACTCATGACATCTAAAATAAATGTGGATTAATGATGATTGTTGCAAAGATTTACCATTCTCCAGCATAGCAATAATTGTCGAATCTACGTAACCTAACACAGCTGTATTCTTGTTCTATGACTTCACACCAATGTATTCATCACTTACCAAGTTGACAATGTTGACAACGTATGCTTTAAATGTCATAGTTTTTGCTAAAGGAGACACCAAACTGTTATAGCCATCCAGGAGGTTCATTTGAAGCTTGAACTTTTCGTCGACTGCAACAAAACATACGACAATATTGACAGTAACCAGATAGGCTAACAATTGCATCTAGATTCTGTGTAAAAAAAATAAGACGCCCGTAAGAAGACAATCAGAAATTATAGAATTATGCTTAATATTCAAAACAATCATGATTCCTTGATTCTAAAAGTCTTGATTCTAAATGTGGGAACGAATGCATTATAAGCACATGACCAAATAATTGTATATTCATATCATTATAAAATACACAGTTTCACAGATAGTAACAATAGTAACAATAATACAAATACAAATACGATGCGTTGTGTAATTTGACAAATTCAGATTTATCTGCAGACTGCAAAAATATTGAGATAGGAAGAAAGACGGACAGCAAAAACAACGCAACTACACCCATAGCTTCAACATCAAAGGAACTTTTAAAACTACCCAACGTTATTCACATGCAGCTACAATTATAGCTACTTCGCTGGTGTCACTGCAAGTACAATTATTAGGCTAAAACTCAATCTATTTTCCCATTTTGGCACTTAGCTCATTGTGGACCATCCGTGGAGAAGAAACAAAAATTGATTTTTTTTTATTCTCCCGAAAAGGAGGCAAAAATTAATAAGCACTCTAATGTCAATAATAACGTATACTTGCTGAGCCTATTCACCAAAATGCACAGATAAAAAAAGGAAAAGAACAGATTAATTTTCTTAGAATGTAGCACCTAAGTCTAAGATTCTTTTCTTTAAAGTCCTAACCTTCACAGTTTGGCTTTGGTGTATTCCAGTCGGCTTCTTGTGTCCAGTTGTCCTTGATAACACATAGAGACTTGTCGGGAGGCGAGCCATCTTTGAACTTGAATCCAGTATCACATGTGAACGTAATTCTATCATCAGGCCAGTAGTATTTCAGAACGGGTCTTCTCTTTCCAAACCGGGGATTCCCGGGATCTTTGCACCCTAAAGCTGAAGGAACGAGAAATGGGTTTGCTAAGATATATTGTCACTTAAGGCCCCCTCTCACTTGACGTGCGGCACGCTTGCGGCATTGCTGCGTTCGTTCACTGCGGTACTGTTTTGTTATTTTCTCCGATTTGTTATAATTCAGATATTGCGCAATACGTAAAAGTGTGACATAGAAGACCACAAAATACACAACAAGTAAGAAAATTCGTTCTTTATCTCTGAAATTCGTTGAGCATCTTCCGAACGCAGCAATGCCGCAAGCGTGCCGCACGTCAAGTGGAGAGGGGGCCTTTAGCCAGACAACGTTGACAAACCCAGTGGCCCCATTTGATATTTGTAATAAAGCCGTACCATCATAGAAGTGACACAATGGGTGGATAATGAATTTCAGCCGGTAGTCGAACGATATTGACCAAAGAGAATGAGGTGTCGAATGGCATTAACCAATCAGGATGAGAAGTTGAAGAACATTGACCGATCAAAATGCGTTAAGTGCAGTAGAGTAGATTTGAAAAGAAGGCAACATGTACAAACTGCAGCTGCAATGTTACGGAATATTGTCTGTAGAAATATTAAAATCTGTATATTCTTCGGAAAGCGAGATTGTAATTTGTCAAAAGTTTGAAAACTGTATTTACATGCCTTCTTCTTCTTCCATATATGTGTCCAACTACATTTGGTTGTAGACTCTGGACACGGATTGGAACGAGGGTCTTTTGGTTGAATACGAGGTGGTCCCTTTTTGCCTTTGTTTGTTATGTTGTGCGTGTGGGAAGGGTGAGAGACGGGCCATGTGTTGTATATCAGGGATGTGTGCCAGTTTTGGTAGGCTGTTTGATTATACTGGTAATGACCCGCCCATTTTTTGGTGTATATAATGTTATGCAACTCCTGGCCTTTCGTTATGACCACATCATAATCAATCGCTTTGCTCCCCCCCCCCTTCCGTTGGTTATGGCAGGCCTAATGACACCATATGACACCTAATGACCTAAGTCTCAAACCTCCATTACAAGCGGTATTTCTTGTGTGTGTGTGTGTGTGTGTGTGTGTGTGTGTGTGCAACTTGACGACTTACTATTACACGGAATGACGTCACAGTACTCGAATCCACTTGGAGTATAGCAAAATGGCCTGTAGTCGTCTAAATGATTACGGCATTTGTTGTCCACCAGGTTTGCCCAGGGATACGACTCGATGACGGTTGGGTCATTGTCCCATGGTTCGCACTCTTGCCCGGTTACAGATCCCCTGGCCTCGTCTCCTCTGTAATTGGCGCCATTCCCGTCGAAGCAATTTTCTATTACAAGAAAAATCAACCTTTTCTCCAAAATATTTTCTTTCAGACAGACATGTTCAAGGTGAAAATGATAGGTGAAAAGGTGGAAATGCAATCAAATTTCATTTTTACAGTGCCACATACAAAGTAAACACAGAAGGTAAAGGTAATCCCGGATCATATCTTTTTCGGACTTAAAGTAGTTCGGAATAATTTAAGTACAGGTACTAGTTATATAATAAGAAGTAAGAACGGGTTATTTCACTAGTATGTGCAGGTTCGACTTCTTCTCGCTTCTTAAAACAGTTGTAAATGAAAAGATCGCTATATGAACGACAATGCCTTTGACCACATGTTACACCCCCCCCCCCCCTCCAACCGAAGTTAAGGTGCCTTCCCACTGAACTTACGTGACGTTTGCGTCACAACGGGTTTCGAAAGCTACGAGATTTCAGAGATAAAGAACGCTTTTTCTTACTTTTTTTAACCTTTTGTCGTCTTCCAAGTCATACTTTTACGTATTACGCGATATATAAATTATTTCTTAAGAACGGAGAAAATGACAAGCAGTGACGCAATGAACGAACCCCGCAGTGACGCAAGCTTGACGCAAGTGCAGTGAGAGGGCACCTTTAGGTGCGGGGTAAGAAAGCCGTATTAAGTGAATTTCCAAAGAAGGGTACAAGTTAGGAGAGATGGCTGGATTAGAACCCGGGACAACTTGATTCTGAGCTGAACAATCTGCCGCGATCTAACTGAATTTTTTTCAGTCATTGGTCACAAGTAAAATACACGTACAGTAAATGAAATATACTCACCACCCTCCAGAGTTGTCGTGGTTTCGACGTTGTTGCAGTTGGTGTCGGGAAAAATCGCACAGCTCGGGATATTGAACGCGGAGGCCTCATACTCTCTGCACCAGTACATCACCTCTTCACACCAGGACCGACACGGCAGCAGTTGCCTAGGCTTAGGACTAAAACAAACTGTCATTGGTTGATACTCCACAGCTGAAAATCAAGCTATGTCGACATCTAAACTGAGAATGTAGCAACACTGACAGGGGAGCATACAAGACAAAGTTGTAGAAGTCTTTTCAAGATTATCCTGAATACCTGAACGTCTAAAGCGTGTATAAAGGATTACTGATGCTACATTCAATTTAGTACATGCTTTCATTTCATAAATTTTGCTGACTTGTCAGTATTACGTCAGCAGATGGGATTATTAGTGTTGATGTTGATGTTATGAAGGTACGTAAACATGTTTATAAGTATTCTATGGAAGTGGTTAAAGCGCAGGCAATAACCAAACAAGCAATCAAGGGTTAAGCACATATTTCAATGATGTACCTGGACTCGCAGCGGGGCACCAACGTAGCACAGACGAAGTCTCTAACACGGGCATGACAATCAGACTTGGAATATGCCAGGTCGGAGAGTCTTGTACCTCGGCTAAGGTGATGAGACTGTAGTTCAATGGGTTTGGGAGTGTCATCTGCTTGTACTCAAGGCCCCTGCACATCGACAAGGACGATGGGATATCTTGACACACTGAACAAGAGAAACAAGTGCTTTTAAAAAAAGCTGGCGTTTCGTCTACGTTTATGAGTGTGAACTGTCTTTTTCTTGAAGTAAAATCTGTTAGAAAAAGTCACTCAAGGGCTGTTGCGTCTATAAGAAAAATTGTTATTTTGGAAAGGAGTACTGTTTATTAGCTGGTCTTGGCTTACAACTTTATTTCAAATGTACAATAAATTCATTATAAAATCTATCAATATACTCAGGTACTTATGTACACTTGAAAAAGCACCATCAGCACTGTGACAAGATTCTATCTAAATTGACTACCAAATGTCAAACAAATATCCAAACCAATTAACAGCTACCTCATCTCTATTATACTGGTTTCCGCATTTACAACATTTCTTCCTTGTTTTCCTAGATAATTTTGCTAATATTCAGGAAAATTTCCATACTTTTGTGTCGAGCGGTGTGACTTTCTACATCCGTGTTGTCTGAAAACTTCTGAATGAAGTCGATACTGAACAATGGAGCATTTACTACTGTAAGAAAGGATCGCTGTTTTTGATGGAGTTTCATGCTTCAATATTTAAAAAGAAAAAAAATTCACTCTCGGATTCCAACCAGGGACTTTCGGATCCGATGACCTATGACATGACCGATTGAGCTAAGTTGTTACGTGTATTGTATGTGAGTGTAGTCGATACTGAACAATGGAGCATTTGCTACTGTAAGAAAGGATCGCTGTTTTTGATGGAGTTTCATGCAAACAACATCAAGAGCCTCTGTTTACATCATGAATAGTAGTTTAGTGGCGAGTGTTTTGCGAGAATCATCTTACCGCGCATAGGAGCCGCTGTACGGTATTTTCCATTACCATGAACAGAAAAATTCGAATGCCGGGTTTGGAATCTATGAAGTCCTGTTCATAAGACAAAGGCCTTGCATACATGAAATGAATACTAAAATAATAAAAAAATGATATATAAAAATATAATATCAATAAATAAATAAATAGAATATTTATATATTATCTTCAATATTTAAAAAGAAAAAAAAATTCACTCTCGGATTCCAACCAGGGACTTTCGGATCCGATGACCTATGACATGACCGATTGAGCTAAGTTGTTACGTGTATTGTATGTGAGTGTAGTCGATACTGAACAATGGAGCATTTGCTACTGTAAGAAAGGATCGCTGTTTTTGATGGAGTTTCATGCAAACAACATCAAGAGCCTCTGTTTACATCATGAATAGTAGTTTAGTGGCGAGTGTTTTGCGAGAATCATCTTACCGCGCATAGGAGCCGCTGCACGGTATTTTTCATTACCATGAACAGAAAAATTCGAATGCCGGGTTTGGAATCTATGAAGTCCTGTTCATAAGACAAAGGCCTTGCATATATGAAATGAATACTAAAGTAATAAAAAATGATATATAAAAATACAATATAAATAAATAAGTAGAATATTTATATATTATTTTCAATATTTAAAAAGGAAAATATCCGCTCTCGGTTTCGAACCAGGTACTTTCGGATCTGAAGGCATAGGACTTTACCGATTGAGCTAAGTTGTCACGTATACTGTATGTGAGTGTACATTATGCTTTAACCTCACTACATAGTATTATTTATGTCGATTTTCGGTCGCTTTCTTGATAAAATCTTTTTTTTTTCTTGTGCAATCTTGTGGAATAGATGTTATATGGCCATTTTCCAGGATATTGAAGTCCGAAACCACAATGCAATGGTATTTCCGTTGTAGCAGTTGTAGCAGTTGCATGCGGTCTCGTTGAACCAAAACCAAGCAGTTGTAGCAGTTGCATGCGGTCTCGTTGAACCAAAACCAAGCATCCATGCATCGAAGCATTGAAGCACTGAAGGTAAAACCCAATACATTGCGTTTCGTCGCCAGAGGGCGACGAAACGCAAAAAAAAGCACAGCATTATAAAAGTGTTACAAGTTTGACTCAGACCTAGCCTGTAGCCTCGGCCAGGCCACGGAGCCACATGTTTGTCCAGGAAGACTAGTAACGGTTTTGGTCACGGCGTTAATTTTCATTTCCTACCGCGGCCCAGGTTGATTTTAACTACAAATTATGATGAACCCGGGGCCCCAAATACCCAGGTGTCCGCAGGGCTCCCGGCGAGCCGTTAAGAGGCCACGCCCGGACGTGACATAAAACAGCCCATCATCTGGCTGGTGGAACCCTTTATTCCAACTGTGAGGCATTATAACATAAGGTTTGATGAAATGATTCCAACTTGAGATTATTATTACACACTGCACATTATTATCATTTACTCACCACAGACACTTGCATCCTCGTCACTACGGTCCGTGCAATCAATGTTTCCGTTGCACCGTTTCCAGGCTTCTATACAGGCTACACCGTTAGCACACCGCCACTGGCCGTACTCACACTCGGAAAGCACTGGGAATCAAATACAGTATCTATCATACAATTTCAGACCTGTAAAATCCTTGCCATTGTCATGGTGTCTTGATAAACGCTGATTAGGGAAAAGTTTGATAGTTTTAAGTACAAATTTTATCTTAGATTTAGAAATAGCGGTTTACGGTTGAGAAGTTGTTCCAAAATGGTGTAATATGGTGCCAGCGAGATGATATCTGAAAAAAATTATGTTTCCTAAGAGGGAACACTGTTTTGCTGGTGTGTTCTTCTTTTTTTTCTTCTCCATTCACGAATTAGAATTACTGGTGAAATCATATATTAGTTGCTATTAATAGCAAAATGTCAACGACGAATTATCTGTTAAAGCAAATATAAACAACTGCAGGTTTGCAGTAGAAAATGTATTGGTTTCTTAAAAGGCAAAGTGCTGGGAGAGAATTATGCTGCATTTTCTCTAAGATGTTGCCCTCCTAGTTTCACATTGACATATCCAATATGTACTGAAAGCCTGATTAGATTCAAATGAAATATACAAACTTTGAGGTGCAAGTTGATCATCACTTGATAAAAGTAATGACCGTACCTTTATCTTCAGCTACATATTTGGCCTGAAATCCCCTCCAGGTTTCCAACTCATCGGACACAAGTTGGACAGTCATGAAGCTCCCACTTGAAATCAGTGGATCGGGAATCCAATTCCGGCCAGTAAGCGTGGCTGCATGCAGGGTACAAAGCAGTCAGGACAAGTCAAAGTTCATCGGCACAACAATTATCACAGGAACAAAGTAAGGAAAAGTAATGTACACTGTATAAGGCAACTGGCTATACAGTAACATTGGTCTAAATAGTACATGTAGATTATAGTAAAAGAAAAAAAAATGTACAATGTGAGTAAAGCGTTCCATGAGATCTAAATTCTTATCGCAGCGACAATTTTTCACATTTATTCGCTATTACTGCTTCTTTCTTAGATTGATAAAATATAATGTTAAATCCAAAATAGTGGATCATATGACCAGATCAAGAATAATTGCCTTATCGTCCTTTACATGTAAATACCTGATATTGTTCCATCAAAAAAACGTATATAGTCTATTTCCATTGCCTTTTGCGATTATTTGCTGAAAAATTTTTTTTTCCAAATTTAAGGTGGTGGATATTACATGGCGGAGCCCAACTGGTATCTTAGATGTGTATGACGTCATTGTATGTCGTCATTTTGACGTCATTGATGTTGCTATTGGCAACACAATCTGTAACAAATATCTTCATTCTGTTATCTGTACTTACTGTTGCATTTTACCTTGAAGTTTTCTGGGAATACCCTTCTTTCATTTGTCCAGCCATTACAATGAAAATGATAACGTCATAATTGCATCATATTATACCGATAATTTTTGAAATGTTCTCATGTTTTGTCGACATCATTCCCTAAAGATTTGGTGGTTATGTATTTAGTTGTTTAAGAGTTACAGGACTTAGAAGCAGGGGGCCTCAACAGCCCCAAACCAGGGTAGACCATAATCCGGTCTGAATAGGTTTAAATCATCCACAGATCATGTTTGCCTGGTTGCAAAAGGAAAAAAGAAGGTCCCTTACCTATCTTCAATATAGAATCAGTCGTATTTCCGTCATACACGTACACGTTGTCATACCCAAACTCAATATCGAAATCCATGAAGGTAAGTCTGATGACTTTGGGCGGGGTGACAGAGATCTCGTATGTGCAGTTACTGTCGTCAGGGTACTCGTTGGGGTAGTCTAGGGTGGTGAAGGTCCCGTTGTCAGCTGTCAACTTTTCACAAACTGAAAAGAAATACAATATTTCGATATGTGTTATGATTTATCTAATAAGTGCAAGGACACTGAATCCAAATGTGACAACTGCAACATAACTTTAAATCTAATACCATTTGGTTGTTATATCACAAATATATTTGGAAGTAAAAGAAAGAATAAAATATACATTCGAAAAGAAAGCCTGTATATACCATAGCAATGGAAACAAATTGATAAATTGATATATTGATGTATGTATTTCAAACTACTCCAATAACAAAACGCATGTTTTTTGCCTGAAACGAGAAAATTTACATTTTAAGAGTATCAAAGAAAAAAATATGAATTCCCAACAAAAATGAAAATAAAGGCCTAACCACAGATCATAATTATGTTTCAGATTTTACTATAGCATTAGATATGTGATCTATTTTGAAAATAATAACAGCAAAAGAACCACGATTAAAAAGTTAAATGAAACACTTAAATGACTTACCTGTTTGGGAGGAAACACCGTAGTATAGCAGACACCAAGTGACCACCCCAAACCACGGTAGTGACCACATTTTCTTTGCACTGGTGATGGCTAATGGGAACATGACAAATTTGTAATATTTTTTTTTAGTTCAGCTGTATACATACAGCCAGGGCTGCCCAACTAGCAATATTCTATTGTCAAGGGCTAACCCTGGGAAAGAATTTCATACATGTTACATATTACAAATACAATTTGCTGCAATAAACATAGAATCATAAAATCACTAGCATTAAATTGCATTGTACAAGCAAGACGGTACAAATTTACATCATATACATATATATACATGTACAATCTGTACACATGTAATAATCACATTAGTTCACAGAAAATGGATCTCCGAGGGAGCGCCAGGCTTTGGTTTTGAAGGATAATAATGTGGTAGCAAATTTGTAATATCATAGATTACCTCAATAAAATATTAATGGAGGTTATGTTTTCAGTAGCGTTGGTGTGTACGTGTGTCTATAGTGTTAAACTGTTTAAGAAGAAGCCCCACAGACACGATGTTTGCTCTTGATGTTCATTTTGGTATCACCTTAAAACTTATATGAACTAAAAAGAGTGTGCCAATACTAGTTTGAAAACAGCTATATGTGCAATCGTACAAATCTCTAAAGTATAATGAATACTCAAGTGATGGATAGTGTATGGAAACAGATCTGTTACATCCGCATGTCTACTGTCAATGATTAGATTATTGCAATGTAGTGATTAACGTGATGGATCAGTGTGTTATGTTGTTACGTAAGTTAACCAGATGAGAGATCTTATCCGAGGCACTTTTAGAATTATGCAAAATATCAGACACTTTATCAGAGTTTAGTCAGCGTAATAGCCACTTGACCTGGTATTAATTCTTTTCAGTGTATGAAACTGTACAGGGCGTGAAGAAAAGGAAAGATACAATCCATTATACTCAATTACACAGTACACTTAAAATCATTTGGCAAACAAACTATAACCTTCCAACTGTACATGTATGTGGGGTAAAATGGACAGAGATGATGTGATGACATATCAGCAATTAGATTCATAAGGAAGTATATGGAAACTTAACTCATCATCCAGTTTGATCTACCAACACCGCGGGAATTTACACCTGAGTGAAGTGAGGAAAGTCAGTAAAGTGCCTTTCGCAAGGGCACAAGGCCGACGGCATATCAACAGAACCTCTGTGTTACGGGCCAAACACCCTGCCATTTGGCCACACAACCTCACATGGACAAGTATGCAGGAATTGAACCAGGACAGAAAAATGGCCTTTTTCTATTGCTTGCCTTCATGCCCGGGGCGTATGGAGGGCAGTGCGTCGTAGATAAACCTGACATAAGCTAAGGGCACAACCCGCCGTAGGTGCAAATACGTTCTGTCTACGTGCAAAAACGTGGGCAATCTTAACGCCTCCGCAACTAACTCGTAGGGTATATCCGACTGATTTTGGAGCGCACGCAGACACACCGTAAAATTTTACGTACATGTAAAAACTTTGTGTTATCGGCCTGCGGATTCTTTCCCGTACTTACCAGTACGGGCGACTCACCTGCCCTGTACAGCCTGAACGTTTTCAGAAATACGTAGCGGACATGGCCTCCAAAAAAAGGAATGATAAATTTCACGTACGGCGAGTTGTGCCCTTAACGTAATTATTCTCCTATGATTAGTATGAAGACAAATACGTGTCTGGTTTAATCCGATAAGGTATCTGGGAGAGATTTTATCCTAGCCGCCTTTTAGAACTAAGCAGCATATCACACAATTTATTAGAGTTAAATCAGTTTAAAGGCCACTTACATTGGTAATGCTGTTCAGTGTATCAGACTGTACAATCATATACGGGGTGTAAGGAAAGGAAAATTACAACCATTACACTCAATTACACCCAATTACATATCAAACAATCAATATTTTTCCAACCACACATGTATGTGGGGAAAACCCGCAGAGTTAATTGAATGAAGTATCTGGGCTATTGAATTTAGATTTTTTATTGACCACTGACTTTTTGTCACATGGGTTGAAGCGAGAAATGAACATAATATCAATTTCTAAGGGCCCCATTTACAGAATAGCTGGGTATATTTTTCGAGGAAAATCCTGTGCAGCTTTCAGGAAATGAACTGAACTGTTTGTGAGGTGAGGTGAGTGAGGTATTAATACAAAACACTGGTAAGACCTAAGTAATAGTTACGAGGGGCGTGCAATTAATAATGGTCCTGACCCATTTCCCATAGCAGGAGATTAATGAAACTTGGCACAGTTATTAGTCTTTCTCTTCATAGGAATCACCCAGAGTTATGCATTTCTCCCATCGTTTGATGCAGCTCTGGACACCGATTTTGTAGGACACCCCAGGTTGGTCCTCCAACTGATGCCTCATCAATGGCACAAGAGGGACGACCAGGTCTGGGAGCTGTTTCCACAGACTTCCAGCCACGTTTGAATTCAGGATGCCAGCGTTTTACAAGGTCATATGATGGGGCATCATCACCATAAGTTTCATTTATTTCATCAAAAGTCTTCTTTGGTGTGCGTCCTTTCAAATACAAAAACCGGATCACTGCGCGACACTCAACTGGTTCCATTTCACACCTGGTCCATTTCGCACCTGACTAAGTTCAAACACAAGTAAATCAGAAACCACAATTAGTTCAGAGCTGTCTTTTGCAACATAACCCATAGAAATATGAATTATTACACATACAAAATTTCATTTAGATCAGACAACTGGAAGTGGGTCAGGACCATTACTTATTGCACGCCCCTCGTAACCTATGGGAGTGTCCAAGTTTCTGTGTATAGCACCATGCCCGCCCACTGAGGGGTTTCTAGTCTCCCCGAGGGCGAAGCCCGAGGGAGACTGGAAATCCCCGAGGTGGCGGGCCTGGTGATATACACAGAAAACAAGGCCACCACACTTTTCTTCTGATATCACCACACTTTTCTCCTTATTTGCATGAAATAGCAGCACACTTTTTTCATAGCGACATACTATGTGGGTATAGCAACAGAAAATGGGGGCTTCTCATTGGCTGAGGGGAAGTAGCCATGGGCTAACCTTGAATATGCCGCTACAGTATCCGGGACCCGTATACAAAGAAAGACAAATATAAACTGGAAAGGGTAGAGAACCAATCTGCCAGATTCTGTATAAACAACTACAGCAGGGATTCTAGTGTTACCAAAATGAAAACAGATTTGCAGTGGATGTCACTTGAAGACAGAAGAAAAATGTCCAGACTTTCATGATGTACAAAATGACCAATAAACTCGGGATTGATGTGTTAAAAAATTCGTACTTTCCCAGAACTATCGTACAGTGGAATTTGATATCACTAAGTACAGTAGGGGCATCTTCTCTGGGTAGTGAACGCTTGCAGATAGATGTGACGGGTTAGGTGTTAGGTGCGACGGGTCCCTCGGTGTAATATAACCAGCCGCTGCCGCGCCGCGTGCCTGCTACGCTGCTATGTTACACCGGCTATATAGATACAGATAAAAGAATCTGACTGCTATATTTGAAAATTGAAAAGCTATAACCGTCCACAAAGTGTTCTTTCATGTTGATTTCTACACATTGTGACAACTTTAGAGTTCTCGGCATAGCATGAAAACAAGGGGAGAAACTCACATTCTGTGACATAACTTTTTACTATATAAGAATGTATTAAGTCACTGCGTATTGAAATTTTGGTATTCATTAATTAACACGTGAGTCCCTTTAATCAGAAGGTGAGAAGATACTTTGTACCGCGTACAGAATGGTCGATTTTATTTCACTTTGCTTAACCCTCAAGCACCCGACCTTTTTTTGCGACTAAAATGACCGAGTGGGGTCGAAACGGACCCCAAAATGTTTTATTCATAAAATCTCAGTACCATTTCTTATCTGCGATCATTGTATATACATTGCTTCGTCAATGTAAGAGGAAGATTTTGAGATGTTAAGGTGTTGCTAATTCCAACTCATTATCATAATTTATGCAAAAGTTCAGAAGGACCACGTTTTGCACTAAACCTATTCCGACCAGATAGGGGAATTTTGAGGCCCTCAGCAACATTTATGTCGCATAACTCATGAACGGCAAGAGCTAAAGCTACGAAACTTGGTAATTTCTCACAAAATATTGTTCGCAAAAGTTTTTGGTCAATAAAGTATATTTATAAG
>NW_023365788.1:319201-321459 GCF_000003815.2 Branchiostoma floridae
TTTTGCCAAAATTTGACATTTCATTTAAAACAGGTTTTCTTGGTAAACTACACCTGTTTTCTGACAACAATTAAATTCTATGAAATTCAATGTAATTTTCATGACTTGAATTTTATAATTTATGCTAATTTCATGACGTCATTGGTCAAAATCCAAGATGGCCGCCCTGATTAGGTAAATGACGTCATAATGTCGTCACATTACATGTTGATGACACAGAAATTTTTGTGAGGATTTAGGTTTTAAATTACATTCTTATTATCATCTGAAAGTTTAGTAGTCATACTACAAGTGGTTAAGGAGTTAGCCTCCAAAGTTTGTTTTAAAAACTGCACATTTTTGCTGGGGTCCGTTTGGACCCCAGAGGGACTGAATACAAACTTTCTTTATAATTTCCACATTATTGTACCAATCTTTGCGAAAACTTAGGAGAAGGTATAAGACATATTGACTGACAAAGTCACGGAAGGATTTTTTCTTCAGATCAAAAATGTTCAAATGGCACTTCAAAATGTACGCCTGGGGTCCAAATGGACCCCACTCGGGTGTTCGAGGGTTAAGGTAGAGAAGGGCAAATCAACATTGCACTAATAAAAAAAAGAAAACAGACACGGGTACAGTCTAAGATCATCTGACTGAGAACAGTATATATCGAAAGACTACTGGAGATTTAGCCACACATGGGACAGTATCCAGAGAGTGACACAGGACAGAAAAAAACTTGCAAGCCTTTGTTGCCTCCCTTCATACTAAGTTGTATGAAAAGCTGTGCTTTTTAGATAAATATGACAGATAAGTCTGCTGTGAAGACGGATAACGCAATAAGGTAGAAGTATGTGGGAGAGATTTTATCCTAATCAATTTTCAGACACTTGAACATAGTTTAATTAGCTCAAGAGGCACTTAACCATGTATCAGATAATGCTGTCCAGTGTATCTGGGTGTGTAATCTTGTACAGAGGTTGGGAATTATGCTTAATTACAACCAGCTATATCTAATTATACCCAATATACATTACAAATTACATGGAAAACCCCATTGACTTTTCCACTCACTGATCAAGCGCAGGGGGGGGGTGGATATTGACTTAAAGTAAAACAGAAGCTATTTTTTTGTTTCACAAACATATGACCATCTGTTGATAAAAACATTGAACATATAAAATTAAATGACCTCGATTGTAGGTAGGCGGCGCTTGCAGTCAAAGTACGGAATTTTCGTTGCTCATTTCACAACTTTGGCTGTATGATAGCAGCATGGGACTCTTTGAAGTGTTCTACACTACTTCTGTCTTGCTGTAAGACATTATGTAAGGAATCCTACGGCAAGAAGTCCCGATCAGGAAAAGGAAGAGATTTTGACAACTTTCCTTACTGAAATGCCGCAAATAAAAGTCAGTAAAACATAGAAGAAGAAGAACTTTATTGCACGACAATTGTATATGATACAATGTATGGCAACAACTATTAGTAAAACATATAAGGTTGAAGCAAATTTCTCCAGTCAACTGAACCATGAAAACGTAGTATTAGCGCAAAATCAATAATACAATTAGCTTCAGACGACTGCTTAATGTTTTGGTAACAACGTTTTTACAACTGACATGATTATTAATAGGTATTGTAATAAAGTCTCCCATTTTACAAGTATGATAGACTTAGACATTAATAGTTTGGCAAGCCACTCATCGACAGTGAAAATACTCGGCGTCGCAAAAAATAACACGAATGAAATAATCAAAACTTTTTCATTTGTGAAATTTGAAATGTTCAATAAACCTCTAAACATACTTGGTGCAAAACACATGATCGATCGAGTCAAATCTGGGATATGGTTCGTCTCCGTTCATTTGGGCCACTTCTTTTACTGTAAAAGTCTTTCAAGGTTATTATATAACATATGTAACATATCATTCATCATCACAAGGGAAATTATTTCATTATAAATCTCATTTTGAGGCATTTTCTTAATTTTATTGTGACTTTTCATAAATTGACAACGCTGCGATTTCCTATAACATCTTCATTTAGTCCAGAAACGCAACAGTGACGCAAGTAAGTGGGAGTGCAACAGAAAATCGGCGAAAATAACACAACAGTGACACAGTGAACGAACCCCGAAGCGACGCAAGCGTGACGCGATAGTTAATAATTAAGGCACATCGTGATGCCGTAACACATCAAAAAGTCTATCCGTAAAGCGAGTACCTCACTGAAGCTGCGTACGTCGTCTCGGACGAAGAGATCAGGGAATATGT
>NW_023365788.1:321559-332751 GCF_000003815.2 Branchiostoma floridae
GCTTTGAGTGTGTTGTTGTCAATGTAAAAGGCGGCACCGCAACAGTCCAATGACATGTGCGTTTATCAAATGAAACAGACAATCTAACATCATTCGCGGTATTTCTTGCAGTAAAATCCTACATAATGTGCAATGCAATTGTACAAATTAAAAATTCAGGTGTTCAGTACATAATTATCATAACGTGTCTAATTAGTGTGAAAATAGTGTAAACATGCTTACCCTTTGGAGAATCTCCTTAAAGATGCGCGGGAGAAGTCTTGACAGCGCTTCAGGCGACGCCCATGTAAACAGTGATCCACTGGCCAACTCACGGGATTATAGTTGGCATCCGACTGTCTCGGAAGACAATGGTAGGGAGACAGGGTGGGTTAGGCGAGCCGTCTGCCTGGCCTGCACTTGCGTTTTTAAGGTGTGTGCCCCTCCTTCTCCACCCTCTCGTCTATTAGCGCACTAAGTCCTACAGTGGCAACCGTTTGCAACGTGTAAGACGGCGCCAGCAGATGCAGTTTCCGCATCCTAGCAGGACTTCCGTCCAAGGGTGCAAGGGATGATCGTATAGAGGCAAATAGTCCCGCATTTGCATAATTGACACCTGATAATCTTTATCGTTCGATTGCTTAGGTCTCAAATTGATTTAGACCTCTGACTGTTATCCATTGGGACCAATATTTATGGTTTGAAAAAAAGAGCTCTCGGGAAAAGTAGGCGATGTTTAGATATCTATTAGCAATCTTAAAAACCACCCCTTAACTGAGTGTGCGAGTAGTTGTTTATCAATTATGCAGCCGAAGCTAATTTGATTTTTTCTTACTTGTGGCCTCAAATTGACCAGGATCTTTAGCAATTGCCTAATAGGGCCCAATATTTTGGCCTGATTCCGCATCTTCATAGGTCAGTGCATGGGAGTGCATATTCAGTTGTTGGTTTATAAACGGACCATTTCTATGAGACCTCTTTCAACTATAGATCTATATAACGGCGCTCTTGTGCGCGTTCTCTGTTAGCTAAATCATGACTGATCATTCAAGGATAGAAAGGAAAAGAAACGAACTTTTTAGATTTTTGTGTGTTTTGTTGTCTTTATCGTCACATGTTATCACAATGTTTTGTACGATAAACCCTGTATGAAATCGAAATAAGCTATATAGCACACATCTCTTACAGGTCGCAGTGAGAGCGCAAATATTGTAAGGGATGTGGACTGGGGGTGTGATAATCAGACTTTTCCCTTTCAGGTATTATCGAACGAATGTCAAACGGAACCAACGAATAGGGAAAAGGCTGCATCTCACCATCGAAATATCAGGAATCATATGGCTAAACGTTCTAGATTGCTTTACACTGTAAAAACTATAGCTAGTGATTTTAATTTTATGTTTGTGCAAACATTAAAAGGACGCTCATGTAGTTTCGCGTCTATTTACCCCTAATACTTTCAGATGCATTATCTAAAACCAGCTACGCTATATATATAATTCTACATCATTGTACATGTTAACCATGCGTGAAACAGACATTTTTTATTTTTTTTATTATTGCGGATAATTTGAAAAACCGGTGATACATACTCGGCACTGTCCTTTTTAATGGAAAAGGACCTGTCTATTCGAACTTTTTATGCCTCTATATTTCGTAGAAATGCATACAGTGAAACGAAGCGAAAAGAGTCTGTTAACACATTACAGCTAATATAAGAAATTTCTTCAAATATGGTGCAGTGAAACAAAACACGTGCAGTGCTGATTCAATGTGTACACGTGAACACTTTATAAACGTGAATAGAATTATTTTTCATGTTATCATTTTTACATAATACATTAATACCTTACAGATATGTCCCTATTTCCCGAAACTCCGTTTAAAATCTTTATTTACTGAGGTATAGTTCCGAGTAAAACAATAAAAAAACATCAACATTTCAATGCCATCTGACTTTTAAAAAAACACAGCTTAGCATAATACGTTTACATATTCTACGTCAACGAGAAATAATTTCCACAACAATTGTCCACCAAGAGATTTGGAGAGGGCCTAGCTTAACTGTGAATCCGGTGTATCCCGGTGTAGTGCTTCAAGTCCGTTCCCTGACCCTCCCAGCGCCGTTAGCGCCGCGTCCTTCTGCTTTTCCAGCGCTCTGCTCTGCTCTATCGCACGAAGACGTTCCAAGACGGCTTCTTCTCTCTCTCGTATTGCTTTGTTCATTTCCCGGATAGCTACGTCGCGGTCTTTCTTGGCTTCTGCCATTTCCCTCTCCATTCTGTTTCTTTCCGACACTGCCTGTACTTTCTCTGTTACCGCTTCGTCCCTCGTTCTTTCTGCGTCTTCCTTGTCTGCCAACGCTTTGACCATGACTGAGTTGTACCTTTCCTTCTCTTTCAGTGCGGCCGTTTTCTCCTTGAGGAAGACATCGCGGTCGCTTGCTGCAGAAAGGAGCTCTGACTGCATTCTATCCCTCTCGGCGACGGCGTCTTTCTTCTCCTTCACGGCGCGGTTTCTCTCAGCCACGGCGACATCTCTCTCCGCGAGGGCGTTAGCCAGCACGCGGTTCTCCTGCCACGCCTGGTCTTTGGACCGCAGTGCTTCGTCTCTCTCCCGCCGTAAGTCGTCCTTGTCCCGCACAGCCGCTTCCCTCGCCCGGTCGAAGCTCTGCTTTTCCCGCTTGGCCGTCTCCTCCGCAGTAAACGCCATGTCTCTCTCGCGGCGTAGTTCGTCCCTTTCAAATCCAAGATGCCTCAGCTCTTTCTCCAACCTGTCCACCTGTTGGAGGGTCATACGCTTGTCCCTGATAGCTTCATCCCTCTGTGAATCCGCAGCCTCCTTTTGCCGCCGCGTCAACTGTAGATCTTTCTCAAGATCCGAGATCTTCTGCTCCAGATCCTCTTGCAGGGCGATCATTCGGTCAATGAGAGATCCTCGTTCTTCTTTGATGTCATCGTCGAGTTTTCTCTTCAACTCCTTGAGTCTCCTCTTCAAGATTTGTTTCTCTTCTTTCGTGATGTGAGCTGACTTGGACTTCTCTGTGATGAAATAAACGGTAAAACGCATCAGCATTATGGTATCAGATAACAGAAATTCATGCAATTATTAGTTTAGTGAGGTTTGGAGTACAAAATGCCTGTGCTTTTGCACACTTTTGATTAATTGTTCATAATAAAACATTTTTTTAAGTAGCTTTTTATCGATAACATAGCACTGACAGTTACCACAGTGACCCCAGATCTTTAAAATAAATGTTTTCTTATATGACTTTGCTGAAACAAGGCCGATGGTATGACTCAAACAACGGACAATAACCATTATCAATGGAATGTGTCAGCGTAGTATTTAGACTTGTAGCATTATTTCTTTCATTCTTTTAATTAGTAACAAACAAAACCACGGTATCATAACGCAACAAAACATACCAGAGCATACCACAACCAACAGTATAATAATTGATTCAGTATGTGAAAGTCAGAGTAAAGCGACAGAAAGATTGAGAAATTGCAAAAATACCCAGCGAAGCCATGTTGGTTGAGATAACATGATTTTAATCGTTTTGTCGACTAAGCTGAAGATAAAATAACTGATATTTAGTGACAACATTATTGTACTTGTCAACAAAGCAAAAAAGAAACATAGTTAAAATAAATGATAACGAAATGCTTTATCTATGTTATGCTTTTTTACATGTTATTCTTAGGCTAGCAAGTAAGACTTGGGATGCTAATTTCCATAATGCTGACGCTATGCGTATCATTCTTGTTACATGAGAAATTGTTGACTTTGGCAAGAGTCTTTATCGATATTTTCCTTGAAACTACTTCAGGATGTTTCTTCTTAGTATTCTAAATTTCCAAAAAGCAACATTGTCGTCTGTGATCCTAGGGCGGTGAAGTCAACCACGATATTCTTTACTAGGTAATACAGAAGATTCTAATATTTTCTGTAATGACAGCAGTCGTTTATGTGCTGACGTAGTGTGAGTCTATATAGCTATGACGGCCTTCTTTAGTATTGCAGATGGCAAGCATATAAACCTGCTGCTGGTCTATAGTCTTTTATTGCTCCCTAAGATATATCCTCGTCATTATGATATTCATAACAAATGTTACGCTATATAATTTTATATCATAAAGTATAATAGTGGCTTTTGATACATAATTTTTTTCATATACTTGATGCGGAATATGTGACAATCGTGTTAAAGCCACATTCTACTGTGGCAACTATAACTGTAGACCTTAGCTACTATAATGCTGCTGGTATGGACATTATTATTTTCGTTACTTCAAAAGTTGTCGAATTTGATAATAGTCATTTTCGGTCTCTTCTTTGAAGCTGCTTCGCGGCTTTTTTCCTTGATGCTATTCTCAACCTTCTCCAGAGCGGCAGTGGCTTCTGTGATCCCCAACGCTGTCACGACTACATCTTTCTGTGCCCTCAAAAGTTCGTTCTCTTCCAACAGTTTCTCCCTCTCTGTCAACAGGGACTCCACGTCTTGAGCTGCTCTATTCCTGTCTGATATAGCCTCGTCTCGTTCCCTTCTCACGTAGAAAAGCTCGTTCTCGTGAGCCCGAACTCGTTCCCGGAGTTCTGTCTCCATCTCCCTGACCTTCTGCACAAGAATGGCGTTTTCCTCTCTCAGATTTCTCTCGATGTGTTGGTCCAGTTGCCTTGCCCTAGCATGGAGGAGATCTTCTTCTTTTGTTTCCTCCGGGCCATCTATAGTATAGAGAGGTACAGAAGAGGAAGGAGAAGTTAGAAAAGAATACAGCGGTGTGCTCTTGTTTGTCTACGTCCCAAAAAGACTAGCGGCTACTGCATAGACCAAAGCGACTTATAAAGCAAAATGCATATTGCTATATCTATAAGGTAAATTGCACAAAAAGGCAACATATTACAAGTATCTCTAGGGTTCAGGATAATACAATAATCCATGCTGTTAATACGTTAAGATTTTTTTTTTCATCTGTCCAAACCTTTTATTTTAGGTCATCAGTCTGCATAATCAGCAAATATTGAATGTCTCTTTTAGATAGTCATACAAGTGCAGTCGCATTATGGTTGGGTGAGGTAATGTTTTGGTAGCTTTAGTGTAATTTTCTTTAATACTTCTGTTCGAGCTACCACTCGTCTGCTACAATTTGTTATTCTATTTTACAACAATAATAAAATGTCCCTTTGTTGTAATATACATATTATTTCTATTCAAATCAACATACTTTTTTTACGTTGGCTTTAACAGTAACAAGTACACACCGAAGATTCAGAACAGTGTAGTAGAAACTTTACCACAGTGCCACAGAAAGGGAAGCAATAAATATGTAGTTAGAAAAGAGTGCACCGTCTTAAAACAGAATCTAAAGAAAACCAGAGGTTGGAACTCAAGTAGTTTGTGTAACACAGCCTCCACTGTCCAGGTCTGTAACTGGCTTCTTCGGGTTGAATGGATGCTGGGCGGGCCGCTATAAGCAGGATTTTATCAGACAAGGATCCGAGGTTTCTCGTAGAATCCCGCGAGACTCTCCGTTTTGCACGTTTTCAAGGTGTCACAGAATCTCACTATCAAAACCACACTTACACAGCAATTATGATAAAATCTACATTTAAAGAAAGCGATAGGAAAAGATAGAATACTTTGCTAAATACCTTCACAAATGCTCTTCAAAAGAAATGGAGATAAAATTAGAAATAGAGTGCATATTAAACAACAGCAAACAGAAGAGGATCAATTACACACAGGGAGATTTACAACTAGGTAATCGTGAAAGAAGAAGAAACGATGGAATTGGCAAAAATTAGAAAGAAAAGAAAAATATTGCAGAAAAAAAAGAAAAGGAAAGTGAAAGAAATTCGATCCCTCAAATTCACACCGCA
Source organism: Branchiostoma floridae (assembly GCF_000003815.2). Taxonomy (NCBI): domain Eukaryota; kingdom Metazoa; phylum Chordata; class Leptocardii; order Amphioxiformes; family Branchiostomatidae; genus Branchiostoma; species Branchiostoma floridae. Next base: position 327,422 of record NW_023365788.1, read on the forward strand.
AACCCCTGCGAGTAATAATGGAATGACCCAAGATAAACAACGTATTTACCTGTCAATGCGTCTACGTTGTTTCTGAGCGTGCGCTCTAACATGGTCTGCCCGGTCTCCATCAGACAGTCGCAGAACAGGTGGAAAACGTGCGGTCCGCGACTCTTCAGCAACTTGATCAGCTTGGTCTTCCGTTGAACGGACGTGGACTCTCCCTGGGAATAAAAGTCAAAATATCATAAGCTAAAATGTATGAATAAAGAAAAATATTGCATAAAATGGCGTCGTCTTTGTGATCGGCATGTCCTACTTAAATATGATTAAATCTGGTGTGTAATGTGAAAATGCAGTCACCTATGAGACTATTATAATTTTTTTTCAAGTGTAAATATAAGTCGCGATACAATGTAACCTCTGGTCACAGCATATAGTCTCTTATTTGTGTAACAACCCTTTGTCTTCACGTGTTTGTATCGTTTCCATGTGGACGTATGTTTACTTATGAGGGGCTTAACCTCTGACCTTACCCACAATCATTTACGGTACTTACTCTGTAAGATCGGGGACTGCCTTGATATTAACATATTGTTATATGCTGTATTCAAAACGAATCTTTACGTCAGATCAAGTTGATTTAACAGGTAAATGAAATTGAAAGTAAAACTATATTTGCTAGATTAAACAAGTTATAGACATTTTACCTTGATTTTCTTGACATGTTCGTCCGTGAAGACATTCTTGTCTTGCAGTACTCTGTAGAAGTTGGACGTCAGCTCTAGTTCCCGGACGAGCGTCGCCATGTTAGAGTCTATCAGCTTCACGTGTCCCGGGTCCATGGTGATGCCTGTTGGAAGAGAACGTATTGTAGATTCTAGTTCCTAAAATATGATCCATAAAGGTATACATCAACAATCTCCTGCTATTAGACATAGTCCTACAAACGGATGGTTTGTTGTAACGTTAGAAATAGATTGATATCAGTTTTGTAACGGCGTTGTGTAATGTGTATTGATTTGAGTAGTTAACATGCATTGGCATAATACCGGCCGTAAGACTTATACCGGCCGATAAAAAATAATGGCATTTACACATGCAACAATAGTTATTTCTGAGGTATGCACACTTCAGACATCTAGGTATCCAATACATCTTTTACAAAGCATCGATTACAATGCATTCGAAGACGACAAGGCGAAAAGTTTTCAGTATCTTTTTCGGGACAGGCAGCTCGTCGTGGGACGAACACGGCACCGTCACATTCATTGCCAGATTTGTAGATCATAATTACACATGCTCACGGCACAAGACGAACATGATTCAACAGCAATCTTGAATTTCTGTTGGTGACCTACAACTCAAGTAAAAGTGTGAAGAACCGTTGCATAATAGCCCGGATCTACGACTGAATGGGCAAAATTGAACGTACGCAGCCATTTTCCCGCCATTTTTATATCTACGCTAGCAGTGAAGTGTTACGTCATAGCGGTTGTGACGGACAGAAGTTAAATGAAAATTCTTGACAGTATACGTCCGTTTTCTCATGACATTTTTCATGCTCATGCAGGTTTATGTTTTATGCATTTACTAACATAAAAGGAAGGAACATGGAGAATGTATAAAGGTACATAGCGACAGTTAATTGTGCCGTGTTTCTTCCGGCCGGTATTTTGTACCCCCTCCCAACCACGCGCCCGTTCGCCGTGTAATTCCGCGCCGTGTTACAATTACGATATTACGCTGTTTAGCAGGACAAGAGTGGCAGAAAATTTACACAGAAGAAGTGACAAGGGTAACCTATAACAGCAACATGTAACTGGAGAAAATGATGCGTTGGCAATTTGTCAAATCAGTATGGCTAGAGAAATCGTCGTAAATGTGCCGGTATTATGATAATAGATGTTACACATATTCTAGATTACATTATCTAAATTTCAGGTACATTTTTAGTTATTTATGGTTGCTAATGTTACGACAAGATCATCTAAAATCTAATCACACAAATACATAGATACCTGCTGATGAAAGATTTTAAGAACAGAAGAAACTTCCCTGTGTTGACCACGGTGAACTGACCCTTTTTCATTTGAGCATAGCAAGAATACATTTCTGACATGTTGAATTGAAGCGGAACACAAGTACCGTACTTGAAACGGCTCATGTTACAAGAGGTTGTAGCGCCACAAAATATCCGGTCTTGGTAATCTAAACATTTACCCTATAGTTGACACGATTGCACAAGCCTCTAAGTGTCCAGTCAGACGTTTCAACAAAGGTCACAGAAAGGTCATACCACTTTGTCACTACCGTCAACTGTAATGTCGGTATGAGTTTTCTTTCACACAACCAGTACAGCAGTGGTAACATGTACAATGTACGTTTCAGCTACATAAAGTGGTGAGAAACAGAACTCCAGTCCGAAGCTTTGAGAAAATGTATGATAAGCATCGAAACGTAAGCAAGTGGGGGACACGATCAATATGTAAACGAAACTCCTATATCAAATGATCTGCCACCCTGATAAAATCAATTTCGGATGTAAGGTAAGCAGTTCCTTTACAAATTATATACTTTTTAAACGTCTTGTTTTAAATGATATTCGGGCTGAATTATCTGTGACGGTGTTGTCCAGTAAATACATGTAACACAACTTAGGTGCTTGACTAGTTCTAGCACGTTTGATAAAGCAGACTTATTTTTCATGTTCAAAACAGTAATAAATCATAGACCTCTTACGCAAGTTAAGGTGTGTATGGTATAAGGAACAGTCCAGAGTCTACTCCACACGCTATGGCACATTCCAGACTATTCTACGGTCTCCTGGCTGCCATGTATTTACACACAGAGATAGGAACGCAGTGAGACGTGCACAAAGAGCTCTTTATACCCCTTTCATAGCCTTGTGTACAACGATTAAGTTTTTATCTGTTTTAAGCCGATTATTGGAGATAAGAAGTTGAATACGTCTTGTTTCGTGGCTCTAAAATGTGCCTAAAGCTATTCACACTTAAGATAAATCTAAACGTTATTTTGAGACAATCCCAAGAAACGCCTAGGAATTAGTGTAGCTGGTTGAAAACAACAAAGCAATCCAAGCATATTACTGTTACTCGATATTTCTAGGATGTGATAAGTCTTCAAGCTTTAAACATACGACTCTATAATGAGGTTAAAGAAAGAAAATAAGGCCCATTCTCAGAGTCAAGAAGTGCCCAATAAAAGTCACATCAGACAGCGCAAACAAACTATAATACCTGATCTTTGTACCTTTTTGTAACAAAAAGTCACTGTACTTGTGGTTATTCTGCCTCACTTACCACAATAAAACAATCACACTTTACTCACCTTGACGTTTTACTACAAAGTCAGCCCGCGTCTGAGGTAGAATAAGACAGTTTTTGTGGCAAAGGTAGAAGCAGCACCTTGCTATGCAGTTGACCCACTACACCTCGCCTTCTGTACTGGTTGGCAACCAGCCGGGCGAACAAAACTGTGTTGCGCCGCAGGTTTCCTTGGAGATAGAAAATATTTGGACTGTTTAACCGTTGGGCGAATCACATTTAAGCTGCCAACGCTGTTAGGATATGACACACTGTGCAAACGCAAACGACGTTTTGATTTGCTGAGGAATAATGGCCCAAATGGCGAACAAACATGGCGGGATCTTTATCTTTTAAGGTAAAATGGCGTCTCTGTTAGGTTTGCCCTGGTATGAGATCAGGAAACTGTTTGCTTTACCGCTCAGGTGAAAATGCCGTGACGTGTTGTTCTTACACAGGGCTCTACCAACATGGTCAGACATACAGGGGGCAGCAGAAAGAAATACCAACTGCACGTATACACTTATAATGAGAGATATTTATTTGCATGCTCCTGCCCACATGGGCTAAATGCAGTGATTCAATAGTATTGCATGGAATACTAAAGACTAGATATTATTGCAAGTAGTGCTACAATCAAATAATTGGATTTAAAAAATGTCTAAAACTATGATATTACTATAACTATGATAAGGGTAGCATTGGTATTGTTTCGTGTTTTGGTGGTGGGACGTTGGCGCGCTGTTATGATTATTGTATTCCGCTATGTGCCGCTGTTAAAATAAGTTTTTACATCTAAAGTCCAGCGCCACATTGTAACGCTAGTTTACCTTTATCCGCGGGGTAACCTATACCCGATGTTTTTAAAAACAGGGTATTCAATGATATCAAGTCGACGGACGGTGGTTTCAAACTGTGGAAGTTTGATAATATCGTAGTTAGAAACTTCCATTGATCAACTTGATATCCCTAAATACTATGTTTCTAACAACAACGGATATGGGTTACCCCGCGGTTAAAGGTGAGCTAGCATTACTTGTGTTATTTTTATATGTGCATAAAAAATGACACAAACGGACACACAAATCATCACCTTTATTCACAGTCATGACACAATCATTCGTAAATTGTGAGCAATTATTCCAAAGATTATGATCCGTATGTAGTGATTTGGTGTCAAATTTTGAATAGTTTCTTTGGTTAGACACCTAGCCTAAATTTAGTAGATGTTTCGAGATCCTATATATATGTTCCGACGCCCCCATATTACATTATCCAAAATTATACGGTAACATTTCCTAACCAGGGCCCGGCCGGGATGTTTAAGAAAACGAAAAATAAAAGCGTTTATCAAAAGTATACTATGTACTCAGTTATCATGCTCATGACGCTTTTTAAGTAGGTTTTGGGTGTTTCGGACCATTTAAATCATACGTTTTCACCGGAGGCTTCGTTTCGGAAATGTGCCGTTGGGATGTTAGAAAGAAGGGGCGTCGATAGATTTGGTTGTTCTATAGTTTCTTGTGATTGGGAACCTCTCTCAAGCGACTGGAATGGTCTATAGTCTATACTAACTATGCCTATTATCTAAGTCTTTAACAATAGACATATCTGCAAACCATAGATCATATGCTTTTATGAGTGCCTCACATTACTTGACAAAATGGATGAACAATCCACGTATGGCCACATAGTTGTCCATTCTTAAAGTTGTATGTGAACCCCACCTAGCGATTTTACGCGACACTGCAAACTGATTTTAGTCCTTTTTTTTCGACCGATTTAGAAAAGGTCTATTCTTCTTCTCTTCTTAAACATCTGTGCTTTGTTATTTTGATTTGAAACATCATGGTTCTCATTCTGCGTTCAGCTTTCAGTAATAGTACAACAGGTGTTCAAGACATTTTAAACATACAGTGTCTTTAAAACAGGTGTTACCTATAATTAATACTAAACAAGTTGAGCAATGTTGACGAAACAGCTGTTGTGTTTCTAAGTAATAGATAGATGATGGGCTGGCTCGAT
>NW_023365788.1:334642-338567 GCF_000003815.2 Branchiostoma floridae
ACCTATTTCACATAATCAAGCCAAGCCCATCATCTATCTATTTTAGAACATGGCCACTACCCCGAAGATATTTTTCAAGATGAATCAATCAGGATATCACATTATATTCAAAGTGTGTTAGAGTTACCTCTCATCAAGGAGGTGGAAAAGGGGACCTCCTTGCTCTCATGGATAGAGAATTTATTGATCAATGGAATCTGTTCATGGTGTTTTATGGCATGGCAGTGGGTGGCCATCTCCATCTCATCTAGTCTGTTCCATGTGAAACTTCAGTCTACACCCAGCCACAGGCGGGGAAGGATCTGGTACGGCTAAACTGAATTTTAACCGGCTTTGACTTGAACTTTCAATGACTGGACTGACCGACTAGCCTGGGGCTCCACTTTGCAGACCGGTATAAGGAACATCTTGACCTTGAGAGTCAAGCGGGTTGTCACAGCTTTCCATCATTCAGCCAAACGGACTAAAATCTAACGTTACATCATCATGGCAAGCATATTTGAACTGGGATTTCTGATCATGAACTGTGAGTTACTCTGTTTTGGTTTATTGTTTCGATTATTCTTTCCACTGTTTCCAGCACTGAGAACATGAATCAAGCTTGTTTTCCAGTAGAGAGAGTCAAACTGTTTTGTTTAGTTTAACCTCCTTGGTTTAACGTACCTGGCACCCATGTTATTTTCTGGAGTGGCGACACTGTTTTCAGCAGTTTACAGTTTTAATAATCAAACTGTGTGTAAGTTTGACGGCATGGTCGAGCCTGTTACTGTCTGTAAAATATTGCGCAGATTTTGTTATTTTCTGAAGATCTGGTTGTGTTTTCCAGTGATAGAAATCATTGACTGTTGGGTACTGTTTCGGTAGAAAGAATCAAACTGTTTTGTATAGTTTGACGGCAGTAACCTTGTCATTTTCTGAAGACCTGGTTCCTTGTTACAGCTATGGAAAGCATTAAACTGTTGGTTACTTTTATGACATTGAGTCTTTGTGTCTTAATCCTCTCTAATCCCCTTGGCAATTAGTACAGTGTGTGATCTGACCAGTGGTGCAGAAAAAGTGTTGGATTATCCAAAAAGTGTGGTACTATCCAAAAAGTGTGGTATTATCTTATGCAAATTTTACATAATCCCACACTTTTTGGATAGTACAACACTTTTTCTGCACTATGTGGATATAATCACAGTAATTGAAGGGCTCCCATTGGCTGAGGGGTAGTGGCCATGTTCTAACCATGTGTAAACTGTATTATGGCATGATTTAGTAGCCACAACGTTGATAATATTGCATTTTTTTTATCTATCTTTAAATGTTAAGTGAGTTATTTATGTTAAAGTCGTGTTTATTTGACTGTGAGTAGGGATGGGTACGGTGAACCGGTACAAAACAGTTTTTTCTTGCTGGACCGGTCCATGAACCGGGCTTTAAAAACTCAGTGAACCAGATGTTGGACCTATTCGAAAGAGAACAAATTATATCGATAGGCATTCATGTGCTTTGGGGCTTGCCGTCCCAAAAAATAATAAGAGAGCGAAGAAGAGGAGAGTTGGTTTTCATTTTACCAAGTGTCTACAGTTTAACCTGGTGTTGTTTACACGAAGACCTTCGAAGGTTTAGAAAAATTCTAAAAAGCAAATGGGCGTCGGATACTTCACCAAATAGAATCCTTTGTAGCGAAATGGACCATTGTTTAAAGTATCACCCAGTCATAAGTTTTCACAGATAATTAGGTCCAGGTTGAGGTTGAGGTCCGGACCTGGATCTGATCCTCTGGACCTGGACCGTACCTGGACCTGAATTTTCTGTACCGGTATCCACCCCTATCTGTGAGTATTAATGTTAAAGTCATGTTCATTTTGGGAGTAAAAAGTACTGCATGTATACACGGCATTAATACAACAAGTAATAGAAAATACCGCCCTGCTTCTAAGGCCACAGTAAGTAAATTCTATGGATGACATCCGCGCGCTCATTAATTTTCGCCTGATTACAGAAAAAAAAACAAGATTTTTTTCTTCTTCAGGGAGGGCCGGATAGAAGAAAATGGGTAAAGGTTGTGTTGTAACCTAATCATTGAATATAGAATTGACACTAGAGACTATGTAGCATTGACTGTAGTTGCAGAAGTGAAACTTGATAGATAGTTGTAAGAGTGGCACAACTATGGAAGCTATGAGTGTAGTTGCCAACATGGTTAATGATACTAGTCTACCACACTACTGTCACTTTGACTACACTGGTTCACTTTTTAAATACATGAATGAATGCCTTGTTGGCTGTGATGCCATATTTTGTCACTTCAAGTCTTGTTACAACGTGTATTTTGAAAATTTGCCATCTTGTTTTTTTTACCCATCTTGTTTTTTTTCGCCCTATCTCATTATTTTTCCAGTCTGCAGAGGATGTCATCCATAAAATTTACATGCTGTGGCCTAAGCATCAAATCAAAGTCCTGAGTTCGAGTCCCCTGGTATGCCACCGAAGTTGTGCCCTTGAAAAATGCATATCGGACGTCCGCCGGACAGACACACGCCAATCATGATCAGTGTCAAGGGGATAAGAATGTAAGGTTCTGTATGAAATAGTTCCACATCAAAGATCAAAACCAACCATTCCATTTCTGACGGCACTAAGTGCTCTAGGTGCACACTTAAGAGTGGCGCCGCTAGTGGGATGATAGAAATGACTTCCATCGCACACGGTATCTGCACGCGTGTGCCTTCACATCAAGGGTATCCCCATGGGACCGCACTCAGGAAGCTGATTTTAAAGCCTTTGAAAGCCCTCCCTGATGAGAGCCGCTTTTAAGGTACTTTACAGCGAGCAACCTGCGTCATTCGGCGTCGGTGCGTTTTCTCTGATATTACGGCAACATATTAAGTGCCAAGTCATTACACGGAATCCTTTTTACGAAGATCGATCAATGAAAGCAATTTTCCAGTACGTCCATCTAAGGGGAGGGCACTTTAGTTGCCTCTCGAGCGAGAGTAGTGGAGTTGACGTTTGTATTTCTTCTATCTACACAACACGTGAGTAAAAGAAAATAAGACGTTCTTTAGTAAGTGTATTTTCACCCTCGCATGTGTTAAAATTATCTCTTTTCAAAGTCCATGTGTATGAGCGAAAATTAGAAAATAACAACTTAATAAAAATGGATACAGAGGAACCAGCATTTGACGAAGTATCAATCCTTTCTTGTTGTTTCTTTGCAGACATACGTCTACCCTGTTGCATACATTTTGCAGTATAAATAACTTATCCCTGGCAGAAGTGAAGCTCCAGCTGTTTTTTTTTAAATTATAGCTATTGACGATACAAGATATGACATACAAAATATAAAGCCCGATAAAAACAACTGCAAAAACGTCAAAAAACAGCCGGAGCCTAACCTCTGCTTGGAGGGTACGTTTCTACTATAATCATAATAATAATAGCAGAGGAATTACGGTAACCATTTATTCTTGGCATTTAAATAACTCCAAGGAAATTACAAGAAAACATATACACAATTCATTTGAGTCCATCACCTCGATTTCAATTCGTTCGCAGATTTTACTTGTTATAGATAGGTACGAGGACATGGCTACTTCCCCTCAGCCAATGAGAAGCCCCCATTTCCTGCTATGTCCACATAGTATGGGGCTATGAAAAAAGTGTGCTGCTATTTCATGCAAATGAGGGGAAAAGTGTGTTGATATCAAGAAAACTGTACCGTCATCAACCTGAAAAGAAGGAGTACTATACGCATGTGACCTGTTCTGACCAATCCTCGCTAAACCTTTCTTCTGGGACTAAAATTGTGTCATGTGATAACTGACCAGACCATCTGTCTCTCCAGGCACCTTTCAAGGTCTTGACAAGATTAATGACCTTGTGTTGTTGATGCCTGACACTGTCTGTCACAGTTGTTCAACCAATAAGAAAGATT
>NW_023365788.1:338932-351244 GCF_000003815.2 Branchiostoma floridae
CAGTCTCCCTCGGGCTTCGCCCTCGGGGAGACTAGAAACCCCACGGTGGACGGGCCTGGTTCTATACACAGAACCTCGGCACTCACATCGGTTTACTATTACATAAATGTTATGAATATTCTTCATACAATTTACGAAGCTCTTTGTACACAAACAAGATAAGAGTTTTATCTAACGGACGTATTTGTGATTGTCAATCACCTTCCTCAGGAAACTTGTGCCTGCATGGTTCTCCTTGCACTGCATCGCTAGATGTCGCTACTTACAGATGCGGTCCCAAACACGTGGATGTGCGCAAATAAGTCTTTACCCAGTGAGTTACTTACACAAGAAATCCAAAACTCGTCATCTATTCTGATTGTGAACATGAGTAAGTCAGGCCCTTATATCTGTTTGCAGATAATTCCATATGTACATAATTATACTACTTGTCATATTGACAACTTTGATGTAATACAAATATTTATTCCAAGTCGTGCAAATCAAAAAGTGAGTGAGTTAAATATAGAAGTCAAATTTGACACCTCCGGGATTTGATTGTTAAACATGGTAAACACTTCTTACAGCTTAGTCACGTGAATACAAATACATTCTATAGATAGACGTTTTCAGTAGACATTATAAAAATATTCTGACCCGTACCTTTATCTAAAATGCCTGAAAACCAAGCATCATGACAATCTGTCAATACAAATGGCAGTCATACCGACTCGACCTCTCATACAAAACCACTTCTGAGCTGCTATTCATGCTACTAGGAGTAAACAACCTCTGACGCTATTTTGTCAATCCAAGGTCATCTACCAATTCAAATTTCTAACAGATAAGAAAACTGCTATAACCGCATGTTTCATACTAGTACCATAACAAGCCACTAGCTGGCTCAAATTCAGAACCACTGGAGATGTCATTACTAACAAACCACAAGAAAAATATTGATCCAAACGCAGAGACATGTTTCAGTTATAATGCTGAAGCTAAGGGCACAACCCGCCGTACGTGCAAATACGTGGGCAATCTTTTGGGATCCGTACCGCCTCTGTACGAAGTCGTAGGGAATCCGACGGATATTGGAGCACGCAGACACGCCGTAGAGCTTTGCGTGTAGGCACAACTTTATGTGCCATGCGTTGACGTACTCCCTCCCTGCTCTTGCCAGTCGTTTCCCACGTTTTCAGAAATACGTGGCGGACGTGGCCTCCCAAAAAACGTACGGACAAATTGCACGTTCAGCGGGTTGTGCCCTCACCCTTACGGACTCCAAGACTCAGAACAAACTTGGAACAAACATAACCTACGACGGGAAGTAATTACAAAATGCAAAATAGCACTGAAATATAGAAATGAATGAATTAATTAATAATTAGTGCTGAATTAATCTGCGTTTTACGAAGCTGATGGATGAATGACCAGTTTGGTCCAGAGCGCTTGCGCAACTCGAGGTCCGATAGCGACGACGGCGAAGGCGTAAACAGGCGTATCCTTCCGCACCTTCAGCTTATGCGCCTGCGTAGTGGCAGACTTTAGCACATCCTGTAAGGTGACAGTTGTAAAAAAAAATAAGGAACAGCTTTAAAACGTTTTAGACATGAAGCTTGATAAACTGTAAATTGCATATGATTATTGCAATTGCAATTAGCACAATTAATTCGATAGCTTACAGTTATGTCTATCTAGCTATTTTTATTTGATTATTAGGATGGGCACGCTTTCGTTTTGATCGTTTCCGAAGAAAAAATCCAGACCATACTGTAAAAATCAGCAGCAAAATAAGCAAACCTATGCCGTATCTGACAAAAAAATGGGAATGGATGCAACTGTCGATAAATGTCGATTGCAAGGTTAAAGAATATGTGAAAGATCGAAAAATCAAGAATCTATAGTTTGGTATACCACACTGTAAGTGTTTATATTTGTAAAGCCTTCCGGCCACATAGATTTCATTTTGTTGCATTTTTTCACTTCGCATGCTGTTACTTGGAATTACCAAGGATGCTATGCGCACAATTAAGTCGATATGGACTTAATGATGGTATGAGACTAATATTGACTTTATTTTAATACATCAGCGGCCTAAATTAAATAGACACGGACACAATTGCCTACATATTTCTTACGTAATCTGTTACATACCTTCTCTGTTTATTATCTTTTTTTAAAATTTACGTGGTCAAAGGAGGTGTCCACATAGTTTTCTAAGTTTAAAATGAATTATTGTTTTTTCTTTCATCATTGCCGTAAATAGAGTATTAAGAATACCGGTTTAATGCACCGTGTGTGACCTACAGACATGATTGAAGTGAAGTTAATTGGCTTAAAATATGAATGGTTATTGGTAAAACAAGATTTTTTATGTTAACGTTATCACGAAACACTTTACTTAAACATTTAGCAACAACATATATTGGTGATGCAGTCAACATCGTCACTTATTTTCATACCCCCATCAAAACAAAACAACATAAAAAAACGACCAAACACAAAGCAAGCCAAACAAAGCATCCAAATATAAATCAAAAGCAATGAAATGCACTAATGTTGCCAAGCCATTGAACACTTTTACAACATGACATCAATGTTTTCACGAACCTGCCGCTTATCCATAATTGTGATGATTCCCCGAGTCAAATCGTGGAATTTCACGTTCAATAAACCCTCCATAGAGAGCGCGACCAGGCGGTTGGCATTTTCCTGGAGGTACGCCTTGTCGCTGTAATTTGGCAGCCCAAAACGTTTCCCAGTCATCGGATTCCAATAGGCGGGGCGAACCGGGACGCCAACTCTCGCGAAGCTCGCCGAGATGTAGACCAGGTTGATGAGGACGACCCACGGTGCTTCTATCTCTATAGGCGTCTGTTGTGGGAGGTCAGGTATGATTTTGTTGTGGCGCCGATTTGACAGCTCGTCAGACTGTGCAGATATCCATTCCTCAGTACCGTCGGCCTCGTCAGACTCCGTACAGGCCACCATGTGTTCCTGTATTGTTGACACGATGTCGCTGCTTCTACGGCGGGGAGGGGAATGAGAATCGCTCCATCTCCCAGAGTCCCCTGATGGTTAAATAATAATAAGGAATTAAAGAAGAAAGAATATGACTTTGTTAAACAGAGTTTATGTATAATTAATCACCCCAAACATCTTTATTACCTTGTCCTAGATGACGAAAACCAAGGATGAACGCAAATAACTATATATTAGCACGCATAATATACTAAGACGCTTACAAGGCAGATATGCATTTAGCAATGCAGACATACATTAAAAGCCAGTTATCAATTAATGCTTGTGTTATGTCATAAGCAACACAAAAGTAGCGCCTAAATATCATAACTCATTGTAACACTAAGTAAAAACCTAAATTCGTATAGACGGCGATATTTGGGATACAGTGGAAAAAAATTAAAGGTTGACGGAAAAGACAACAAAACAGAAAGCCTATTGTAAGAAGATTCGTCTTTTATCTATGAAATTCGCTCTTTTAACTCGCACAGTCAAAGCACGGTCCCACGCTAGAATAATAAGGATGGGTAAGTAAGCGGAATAATGATTGTGACCATAATGATAATGATTATAAATATAATAGTAGCAATAAAGGTAATAAAGCAATTACGAATTTTTGCTTTATTTTTTTTTGCGATTCAATGTTCCATGAACTGTTACCTAGTTTCGATTAACGATCGAATTTCATAGACTTTAATTGGCCATCAAAATTTCAGTCACCTCTGGGTAGGATTAGAATGTCGGCAAACTGGCTTTGGTCTTTCCTCTCGTCCTTTGAGGCTTCTGTGTCGACCAGGACGTCCGAGAGGACGTTGACTCCCCCGGCCAGCGCCGTGAGGACGGCGGACTTCAGCCCGAGCCTGCCGATGCCGTTCCCGATGTTCGGGGCGAGGTCCTGACCACGGAGTCGGCCCATGCCGACCTGAGGAGATATATCGTGAACAGTTTCATGTAGGTAATACTATACTCTATGTTGGCATAGTCTGTATTGCCATAGTCTGTATTGCCATAGTCTGTATTAACTGATGATGTTGATGATGTATTGGCGTAGTCTGTATTGCCATAGAATATATTGGCGCAGTCTGTATGGCCATTGTCTGCATTGACTAAGTCTGTATGGGTAAACTTATAAGTAGAGGTTCTGCTGTCTGTAACTCGATGTCTTTTGAGATTCATTAAGGCAAATATTATGATTTCCTTCCAGGCAACACTTATATGTGGGGAAATCTCATCCCTTTGCCTGGAGAAAGCAAACCATTACTTATTGTCAGCAAATGCAATCTCTTAGTCTACAAAATTTAAAAGATGTAGTCTTTTTATCATTTAGCCAGCATAAATATATTACAGACTTTTTCGACTGGCAGACTACAACCTTAAATCACACCGAACTTTAAATTTAGGCTTTTCTTAGAGAAATTATTATATTTCTTTGCATACGAAAATAATGTTTGGTTTGATATTCAACATTTATTTGTTTACAAGCCTTAGGTTAATTGACTTGGATAATAGTCAGTTCTCCTTCTGGAAGAACGCATCCACCAGCGTGTCTTTCCAAAACGGTTACTCTCAAAGCTTTGGTGTCCATGAATAATGATTTTTCAAAGCTACTTATTTCCCTGTGTGGTCTATGCTGATTATCGTAGCACAGGCATACAGTGGTAAATCCCTTTGAGACCCTTAAGCCAACATAAGACGGCGAAGATTGAAAAATGGTGTCCTTTGAAAACCAGGTATTAAGTTATTAACTATTCCTCTGATAGTGAAAAAAATTTGATTCAAACAAAAGCGGCACGATTGTATTTTTGAAAGAATCATTAAAAAATTACCATTGCATTAAAAATTTGATAACTGTCTTGATAAAACTGGATTAAACATAGATGATTTAAGGTAGCTTAATTCTACCATAGGATATACAGCTTTAAAAAAGAGACAAAAAATGGTAAAGAAACACATAATTCATCTATTTCTTCTATAGTTATTTTGTATTTAAAGTCTAGTATTAGGGATGGATCGAAACAAAATGATAAGATGCCAAAATTGCCTATTACTAGAATGTGCAAAATAGCCTTCCAGCTGGTTGCCGGACATTAGAAATTTATCCCATACTACAACTTCTGTATTAGTTAGATAAGCGTTAAGTTATAGAACTGTAGTTATGTAGATGCCATACTTTGTACCCCGTACAGTTGTTGTACAATAAAACTATATTTGTAATATAAAAGCTTTCGTAATGGGTGTTTTCATAATTATCTGTTTATAAACTATCGTCAGAAAGATAATATCTCCAAGACGTCAGGATGAGATATGAACTGATTTTTTTTTACTAGTTTCTATAAAGGGCCTCGAGGCCACGGAAGTTATTTGCGATTCATTGGTACATTCGACATGTAATGCCATGGAAATGCATGTGCCTTACAGCAGTTTTGATTATAATTCATTCAGTGATTCCCAGTTTATTCTTTACTGAAACAAGTTCCAGTTTGATGTTTTTTTGTCACTTAAATGTTTTATTATATCTTTTGATAGAGTGAAGGGTGTCTCGACTCTTTTAGAAATAAGATATTTGATCCTTATAGCTAAGACCAGCGCCATAAATATTTGATAAGTTACTGATGCGTACAGCCTAATAGCATGTGTCAGACAAGGCTGGGTGATTTTTGTACAAACATGTTGCACACGTAGCTAGTCAAATCGTTTTTCGTTCATTTTCAAACCACTAACATATGGCTTTTTGATAATGCTCCCACAGTTTGTTGTTCTGACTTGTGTTTATTTATCTATTTATTTGTGTGGTTGGTATTACAGGCAAACAAGGTCGCCCTACAAGACGTCGATATAATAAAGGGCTAACCGTTGGAGAGAAATACAAGATACACTGAGTAACATATAAAGTACAATGATAGATATAATTTACAAAGTATGATACAAGACACATGTTTGGCTTGTTTTTAGCTGTATTTCGAATATTCGTCTATCCGTCTAAGGTTAACGTTTTATCCACGTAAGATAATGCCACACGTATAACACGAGTATAATAAGGGATCTGTTTGCCTATGTGAAATTTGATGAGACGATAAATGAACAAACGTGATCTGGTTTCTAAGTCATTAGATAAGGTAACATAGCATGACTTGACATTTGAAATGTTTAAATTGACGATAACAGAAGGGTTAACGCAAGGTTAAACGAACATGTCATCCTTACACTGTGCAGAATATTCCAACGCACTGTAAAATCTCGGTAAGGTATTTTGTGTACTGTTTTATTCTATATCGCACTCGCACACACCAAACAAAGATTAATGGTACAGTATGCATGTTCGTTTTTCCTTAAGAAACGCAAATTTTAAGGTTATTATATTCACAATAAATCACAATTACAAATCATAAATTATAAAAGTAAAGAGATACATGTTACCTGTGTTGTCCGTAAAGCCCTAGCTATAAGCTGGAGGACGTATTTCTCAGTCTTAGTATCTGATCCCTCCATTCTGGATGAAAAACAAGACTACACTGAGAGGATCCGCTTGTAGAGTCCGGTAGCAGGTGTAGATGTCCCTCAGATACCGCCCTAACAAGCTGAACAAAAGTACTCCGCACGTTTCAGCCAGTGAATGGCAGATGAGTCTGTCTGGATATGTTTTTCTCAGAACGACCCGCCTCTTTACAACCGGTGAACCGACCTTCGGGGAGCTCTTTCTATTGGTGATTGCCATTACCGGAATCTCTGGGGACCGTTCAGTAACGATGTTTACGGAAGGAGAGGCACTCGTGGGCGTAAGAACAGTTGCACTGCTAGGGAAAGTTCACGATACATATTGCATGTAGAATGTGTGTGAAAAACTCATTTTGTTCAGTCTTACAATGAAAAATATAGCGAAGTATGTTCTTCAACGAAGACTGGGTTTTCAAATTGGCATATATTTTAAATCGATGCCATCGATACCTTTACTGCTTTATTTTTGGGAAATTACAAACATAGCCCTTGTCTTCTTTAATCATATGGCATACAAATCGCTCTACTGACAATTCAATGACGTTTTATACAACTCTCCCCGTAATATATTGAAGCCAAACCTTTATCTGTCATTTCCATAATCATGGTAAACTCCAAATGAGCATTCATTCACACTCTCATGGGCAGGGATAGAGTCTGAGTGAATCGGACATGCCAGTTGTCTTTTGAATTTCACTAATGGCCATACAGATGTTGCCAATGTTCTGGGATGGAATAGCTGTTGGTGATAGAGTATTTACTACTTTCTTCAAACATTTCTATCACTCTATAACTACGCCATTTTTCTGTCTTGGATCAAACATAAGGATAATCCCATACTTCTTGAACATGACAACATCACACGAATTTTCCAATCTTGTGCGAATTCTGTTGTTGACAATTTTTATTACACAATAATGATGTGATAACAACTGAAATATGTATGCTCCTGCGTATTTGAAGCTGGAAATCAAGGTGGTAAAAAGAAGAAAAAAAATGTCGCCAATGTCACGAGACATACGTAAACACGGTCGAATATGGGTCTAACATCAATAGTTTGTGATAATGACATTGTTCGCACAATATCCGGATCCCAAGGACCATAAGGATTGAAAAACTAATTAAAGTGTCACTACTTTATACCTCTTTATACCTTTGCAAAATAACATTAAGTGCAGCTAGCACGCTCGGATGATGATTTCGAGTGAAGTACTAAAATGTAAAGCAATATGCAGTCACATTAACAAAAAAAAAAACTGCACGAACATATACCTTTAGGACTCCTTTACACGCTTCAAATGTGTTTCTGTTTTAACGTCTAGTGTAAAGCTACTCAAGGTCAATGCCACCGATTGGCCCTACACTACCTTTTAATAAAAACGCACGCAGAGGTCTTAACTGATTAAATGGATAGATACAAAGTTGACCGTGACATAGGTCTGGGATACTAGGTACCGTGCGTGCCTGTATGTGTAAAGGCTAGATTAATTCTGAATTAACGCGGCCGACTTTAATGCAGTTTTTGTTATGATTTATTCATAAAAGTTCAAATCAACTGGGAGAAGGTTTAGTTGCCAATGTTGCAAACACTATAATATTCTTTACACGTGCGTAATATAATGTAAAAAAGTACATTTCTTATGGCCTTATAACGTATCTTTTCGTATATAGTATTGGCTAGCATGATCAAGAGGCTTGCAGAAACCGAATTTACAAAATTGACTTAAATTGTCTCATTGCCTTGTGTATAATGTATTCTGTAAGTCTTTGACTGTGACATTGTCTTCTTACATTCATCATTCATGCATTCTTCCATTCCTTTTCCTATCTCCTTCCTTCCTTTTGCCTTTCATCCGTTCTCTATGTTCTCTTTTCCGTCCTTATTTCTTTTCAGCAGTACGTCACACCTTCTACTCTCCAAGCAGAGGTTGGTGGAAAAAATCCTGGCCTTTTCCTTGCATCCGTTTTTTTCATCGACCGAACTATTGATAAAAAACGAATTTATTTTATTTATTTATTTGTTAGGATTCTCCATATACAATGACAATGGAGGGTATGGCGAAACAAGTGTCAAAGGTCATCTCTTCAAAGCCGCCATACACACATGTTCGCACATGTTTACACACGGCGGGGTTATACCGCCCCTTACGGGGTGACATACCCTTTCGCTGGCTAATTACATCCAAACGAATGAAAGGAAAGGGTCGCGATTTTTTTCACCAACCTCTGCTTGGAGAGTAACTCCTTCCCCATTCCTTCATTTTCCTTTCATCCTTCCTAGCTTTCTTTCCTTGTTCATAAATTTCTTCACAAGTTAAAGTCACAAAGCATCACGAGAGAACCAACACTAATCAATGACACCGTGCGTCTTTGATATATAAACATGATAATTAACATACCATTTGGCCACACACGTGTCCATGACTACTAGGCTAAATATTTTTCTATATTTACCTTCATTTGGATTCAGGTTGAAATATCAGTAAGAGGGAATTATAGATTGGATACATCGTTTATTTCTTCTCTTTTTAATTGACAGTGGTACTATGGTCTCTATTACAATAAGAAAATATGTGTATTACAGATAGTAAACTGCAAATAACCATAATAAACTTATAATAAAACTATGGAGAATGGCAAGTACGGAGTTAAAAACACTTGGCATAGAATACTGCTAGGTTATACATGTAATTTGTTCTCACGTTTTGGTTGTTGTTGTTTTTTTTAAATTCTTGCCTGTCCCTTTTTGATACAAACTATAATTACATACGACATCAGAGATCTGCTTATTTGTCATTCATGTCTTTATTTCTATAGCTGTTGGAGATTGAGATTAAGCAAATCCTATAGAATAGACACTGGAACACCAAAGGCAACTGCGGTATGCAATGCCATAATATGTGTAAAGCAAACTCCGCTATCCGAGCTGTGACAAGCCCCGGATGTTGGGCGGGCCTTTATAAGTGCGATTTAATCTGGCTACCAAGGCCGCACTTATGTTAAATCTCCTGTGAGCTTAACAATATAGATTTTTCCCTTAAATCGGACCATCTGTTATTCCGATGGCTGAAAAGTGAGTTCCTACTTATGGAGGGTTTAGATGCGAGAAGGATATGATAATGCAAAATATTCAAAGATTTATGACTAAAAGTTTGATCTTTTTGTAAATATTAAGAAAAAACAACTAAGGTGACTAAACATTTTGAGTTCGTGTCAAATAAATATGATCGTATAGAGGCGTCTTCTTATGAGTTTCACAGCTGACTGAGCTGTTTTCTTATTGGCCAAGCTTCTAAGATAAATACATTGACAATTTTTTTATTACATGCATGATTTGTGGGTCTTAGATCTTTTTAATAAGGTGTTGTCTTTATGTTTCCTTCTTTTCACAGATTCCACAACCCAATTCATAAATGATTCACAGATTGCATGATTTTCTACCAAAATTTTTAACCACTATTTAAGACAATATATATGTAAGAACTAAACAATATATTTAAGAACTGAGCACATGTCTACATGTTCACAGAAGTATGTGCAGTACTGCTATTGGCTGACTGTTTAGCCACTTGGCTGGCAGTTGATCTCGGTGCCAATCCACTTTCCGTTTACCATACTGCACCTCAACAAAGTGTCTCCTGACTTCTTTTCGTAACCATCATCACATCTGTATACGCACTCCTTCTTAGAACACTCCTTCTTGGTCGCGTTGAGGATATTTGGCGCAGGCGGGCATTCTATGGAAAAAAGTACAACGAGTTGTTTCATAATAGTTAAGACTACCCTGCTGCTATCTTCGAGAGTTCAAGTGCCCGTTAAATTCACCTAGGTCATGTGTCCTCGCAAACAGATGATGCCAAAGATCATTTAAAAGTGCAAGGATGTTTAAAAAGTCAACAAGTGAAGGTGAGCTAAGTATAACCTGGTCTAGATGATCTGGCACGATATTATATGACCAACCGATATTATGGTCGATGGTCAATTGAATTCTGAGGAAACATGACGAATAGAACATCCGATATGCTATTTTCTGGTTTTATGTTGATAATGCAATAGAACAAGACAAAAATTTAGGTACCTACATATTATCAGAATTATCTTTACGAAAGTACATACCATCTTGAGGTCGTTTGGATTTACGTATAGTGGGGCTTTGCATGGTGGGATAGGGGGCAGCCAGTTACTTAAATAAAGATAAAATCAAATCACTTTATGGGCTACAAGGGTCTTATTAGATAAATGATCGAATTATCTCGACTTTCAAGTTTTTCACAAACTGCATAAGCATTTTGGTAAACTGGTCTTGATTGTATATGAGGAGATTTCTAAAATATCCAACAAACACATCCGAGAAAATAGCTATATAATAATAAAAACATGTGAACCTGGTCGGCAGTTGATGTTCCTGCCACTCCAAGATCTGTCCGAGGTACAGGTCCTGATGGTGTCACCTGACTTGTGTCCGTATCCACTCTTACACTGGTACCTGCACTTCTCACCAATCACGTAGGGGGCGCTGCAATCCGTCATGTTGGCATTACGAACTCGTGGTGGGCGACAGCCTACATAAGTTGGGAATGAGACGTATCTAGTCAAGTATACAATAAAGTGACCTCCCCCGGGATGTGTTTGTACATGTACGCGCAGCGGTTTTCCTAAACGGTCGTCGCTATCTCAACCTGTCGCAGGGCCGCATCGCTAAAGCTTAAGGGCACAACCTAACGTAAGTGCAACTGCGTGGTGTCTACGTGCTAAAAGGGGGCAATCATTTGGGATCTGTTAATGGTAAGCAACGCCTCCGAATGAAATCGTACGAAATGCAACTGATTTGGGAGCACGCTGATCAATACGCCGTACAACTTCTTTCTCTGCTGCGGATTCGCTCCTTGTACGAGCCAGTACGGGTGACGCGCGTGCCCCGTATGGCGATTAAGGACACCGTAGGTACGCAGCACTTGTCAGTAGGGCCTGCATCCGGTAACGTGGCAATCGCACACCTACACCTTGCGCAACCGTGCGAGTGACGTGCGTTGATACGTAATCCCTCCCTGCTCTTGGCATTCCTTTCCCATGTTTTCAGAAAAACTTGGCTTAGATGTGACCTCCCAAAATAACGTACGGACAAAAAGCACGTACGGCGGGATGTGCCCTTAGCTTAACAGTTCGGCAAATACAACCGTTTCCTATGATTTATATGGACAAACAAGAAGCACCTGATTAAAGCAACAATTGAACTACCAAATGTAAACAGTATTGTAACTAGAGTTCGGGGACCTCATACCTCCATGAAATATTTATTGCTTTTTTGTGGATGGTATGTATGTTTATAGTCGGTTGTATTTGAGAGTAATGGTTATAAATGTTATTGGAAAGTAGTGGTGTATTTATCTAATGACACAGAGGATGTCCATCTGATTAGTAATTATCAAAATGTGACACTTAATTGTGTAATGTGCGTTTAAGAGGTCGACGGCCTATGGTAGCGTGGTGTTCCTTAAGCTTGATGTTTGGCATTTAAACTGTCTAAGGTTGTCAGCATTATTGAGGTTCGACTATGTGCCTCAGAGCGGTGTGGTGGGAGGAAGTTGGGAAACTCAGAAAGAAGAAGGGATGTGGCCAACTTTAGTCAGATGGTGATTTGATTTTCCACCAATATGTCATAACATCAACTGTTCACACGGTACAAAAATGAGATGCACACTTTCCTCTGATAGCCCTACATCAACTGTAAGATGAAAACTTGGCGCCAACCCCGTCTGCTAAAAAACAGTACCATTGGCTACGAAAGAGACAACTAACAACTGTCCCTTATCGTAA
>NW_023365788.1:351344-389159 GCF_000003815.2 Branchiostoma floridae
AAGCTTTACCGTTAAATGTACCTCAACTTCTTACAAGTATACTTACGCTTCACATCTCCATGATATCCTAAGCAGACATAAATAAAACTAATTATCATATTAAAAAAAACTCGGGGTTCCCCAAACAGCTGTCATACAAATCACCTAACTATCTGCTTGGAGCTAAGCCCATTAACAAACACTTAAAGCACGACGCCTGTTCCAATATATCGCAGATATAGGGGGGATTTCTGATATTATTACATCGATTATAACGACAGATACGGCGCCCAAAATCACATCGATTCGAGCTTTCATCACAGCCCACCAACACAACAAGTATGAAACCAATCCATCCAGCCGTTCTTGAGTAATTTTGTACACAGACAGAGACACATAACAGAAAATATAACCTCCATGACATTTCATGGAGGTAACTACTGTGACAACTGTTACAAATATTTCAAACAGTCCTAAGCAGACATAAATAAAACTACTGGGGGTTCCCCAAACAGCTGTCACCTCACTATCTGCTTGCAGCTAAGCCCATTAACAAACACATACAGCACGATGCCTGTACCAATATATCTCAAATATACGGGTGATTTCTGATATTATTACATCGATTATAACGACAGATACGGCTCCCAAGATCTCATCGATTCGAGCTTTCATCACACCCCACCAACACAACAAGTATGAAACCAATCCATCCAGCCGTTCTTGAGTAAATATCTACACAGACAGAGACACATAACAGAAAATATAACCTCCATTCCATGACATTTCATGGAGGTAATAAATTGTAAAAAGCAAAACATATTTGATCATAGAAAACAATCATCCATAAAGAAATCATATTGTTTGCGGGGTGGCTAAGATGTTTGATACTTTAATATTATCAATTACGAACATGCGAAATGTCAGACTAATCCAATAAATTGTTTTTTGTTTTGTTTTTAGGTGCGAAGACACGGTGCTAGTCGAACACCTCAACTCTAATTCCTTATACCCCCTTTCCACTAGGACGGCGCTCTCGCCGCGCCCTCTGTGAGACCTCAAATTTGACGGATCGCTCGACGAATTGTATAGGAGAAAACGAATATTTTAATGCTGTGTGTTTTGTTATCTTGACAGTCACACTTTTTTTTTATTTTGTACAATATAAATATTCCCAGTATGAAATGGAAGATTACACATACGTGTCTTAGGTCGCAGTGAGAGCGTAGCGCGATCGCCGTCTAGCGGAAAGGGGCCTTACCAACTACACCTAGGAACAACTTGGTGTGTGTTTGGGGGGGGGGGGGGGGGCTGCTGGCGTGTAGATACACTTATTGATAATAAGATACAGAAATTACAAGGAACAAGGCCATGAACTTTATGAAGTAGAGTTGAATACCGGTACATTGCGCAGGTACGAAACCGTTTTTTTTTTCTGGCTTGAGTGGTCCGAAAAATATGATCTGGAAGAAATCGGTGGACTGGTTGTTGGCGCCGGCGTATCAGGAAAAGATCAGCTATATGATCATGGATTCACACGTTTTGGTCGGTCGAAGAAAATGACAGTTAAATCTCTAGAATAGAGGTTACATTCATTTCGACCACAATTTACTGTCAGCTAGCCTTGCAAGATTTCAAAACGCTCATGGGATTCGACTACACGGCATATTTCTTTGTAGCGAAATGGATCTTTGTTTCGAAAGTTTTGAAATGTCCATTCACCTGAATCAGGCCCAGGTTCAGATTTTCTGGAAGTCCGGATCTGAATTTTCAGTACCGGTTCCCATCCCTTGTATGAATACATTCATGATGAATTCAAAGGCATGCCATGAGCTTTCCACCTTGTAATTTCGTAAAAAACTCTCGAAAAAGCACTAAAATAACTTCCCTATTATAATTTTTGCACAACATAGCAGGCGCATACAACTAGCTAACATCTAGGTATATCATTAATTTTTGACACATTTCGCAGTTTCATTCCAGCACATGGAATGGTTTACAATAGATCATTGTTCCCATTGTATATATATATATATATATATATATATATATATATATATATATATGACCTCAAGTAGTCATTAAGTCATATTTTATCAAGTGTGAATTTTATGTACATTATATAGATTGTATATGTTCCTATGTGTCAAGGTTTTGTCTTGTTATGTTTGTTGATAAGGACCACGGGAATAGTAGCTACAATGTACTTGTCTATTGTTAAGCTAATTGTGGATCTGAATAAAGTCAGCCAAAGTCAAAAGTTTTCTTACCTGTGCAGACCAAAGAATTAGCACTCCAAGTTTTGCTGGACAGGCAAGTGATGTTCCGTGAGTCTCCAACACTAGAGGCGTAACCCTCCTCACATGTAAAGGTGCACTTAGTGCCTGGCAGATAGGGGGCACTGCACCCGCTCATGGCGCTGTTTTTACCGGGCTGAGGTGCCTGACATGCCGACTCCAACAGGAGTTGGTTACGCTGAGCAATCGCTGTTGGTGAGATATAAACGTTCTTAGAATCATTAGATAAACAAAAGTTGAAGTTATTTTTTTTCGATGGCGCGTACTTAAACTGCTGTTTCGGCATAGTCATAGTATGCTATTTCTCATGTCATTCTATCTTTCTCTAAAGCTAAGGGCACAACCCGCCGTACGTTCAAATACGTGCTGTCTACGTGCCAAAACGTGGGAAATCTTTTGGGATCCGTAAGTAGTAAGTACCGCCTCCGTACGAACTCGTAGGGAATCCCACGGATTTTGGAGCACGCAGACACACCGTAGAACTTTACGTGCAGGCAAAACTTTGTGTGCCATCGGGCTGCGGATTGCCCCCCATCCCCCCACCCCCCCGTACGTGCCAGTACGGGCGACGCGCCTGCCCCTGCCCTGTACAGGCTGAACGTTCTCAGAAAACGTGGCGGAAGTGGCCACCCCCCCCAAAACGCAAGGACAAATTGCACGTACGGCGGGTTGTGCCCTTAGCTTTAGCTTAACGTTTTGAGAGTTAAGGTACCACAGAAGATCTGTCAACAAGTTTTATCTCCTCGTTTTTTTCTTATTGCAATATTCTTTTACTTAGTCGGACCAGTCCCTTCTCTGATAGAGTCAATTCTACATTACTATTTAGTATTAAAGAGGGTATTTCTTGCCTTTTGTTCTAACATTTCAAAAATCTTTGTAACAATCTAAATATGATGATAAGAAACTGTTTAGAACTATCTATAATCATGTGTGATTTTCTAAATAATTTCTACAGTATTCATACACGTTAGAAACATTTTTTACATCAAATACATTTCATTTCTGTTAGTTTCTAAACTGTTTCAACATAGATTCATCATTTGTAATCCCATGTTCGAACATTGCAACAACAGTGGGCTGGGAAGGGGGCAATTCACACATCCCTGCCAAGTACAGGAAATTGTGTCTGTCTGCCACCTTTTCACAAAAGATCCACCAGTGTCTACTGAAGAAAATCTAGAAATACAAGACCCAAAAAAGAACCAGCTAAGCAGCTTTGTTTACGGAGGCAATAAAGGATTTTATAGAGGGAAACGATTACGCAAATTGTTAGAATATATTCGAACAATGACAAAAGCACATAGATGTTTTAGCACATAGGTCCTTTAGATTGTCGAAAACATTAGTTCTGTGTTGTTGATAGGTAGGGCAGTATAATGATTCTATAGGCTCGTTCTCATTTAAATGTCGAAATGCTGTCGCCTGACTTTACGACTTGATATGGAGCAAATTATCGACAATATCACTGGTTCCTTCATTTTTCCACAACCCCTGTAATGTTTTACAAAAGATGCACATCAACATTCGTATTGGTTGATGGCTTAGAAGATTATTATAGCCACGGGGGGGATTTCACCCCCTGAAAAATGGCTGTCGCCTGAGAAGAAACGAAGAATTCAAATAGTAGCCAAAAATGTAACAATTCAGTTTCCAGAATGATAGTTCGGTAGGTGAAACCAGCTGACCAGGACGTCTGACCGATCACGTCAGATCGCTACTGTCACTGATCTTGGAGGCTTTGTGAGGTGGTTTATGCCTGTCGCCAGATTCTGTAACAAACGTTACCACCATGGGTACGATGGTTGCCACGGTTATATTGTCCAAGTATAAGACTAGAAATGACCGTTTTTGTGACGCTGTACAGTTTTTCTGGCTTTCTAAAGAAACAAGAAAGTGTTGTTGTCTGTCATTTGTATCCCACCTTGCTTAACAAAATGTTGTACAGAAATGACTGTAACAAACGTTACCATTGTTCGACGCTGTCCAAGCTTCCTATTTGACCTGGTGTAAAAAGCTGCCCTTTTTTTAAATATTCCTAGGGACGTCCACTTATACCTAAATGATGTAGTCAATAGGGTAAATCCTGTCGAAGGGTAAAGTCTACTGTTGTAACAAACGTTACCGGTAACGTTTGTTACTTGCCCTGTAATGCATTACCAATGGGACCGAAAATAATAAGTGGCCATTTTTTTGCCTATGGTTAAAAGAGGATTTTTCCTAAACAACCACGTAGTTTTCACTGAAAATAAAGCCGATTTATTTTTCGACCAAAAAAATGCCATTTTCGACATTTCAATGAGAACGAGTGTATAACCTATTGGAGTGGCCTTGGGGTGTGTCTTGCTACGTCAGGAGAGTTGAGTAAAAATGATAAGGAAAGATAACACGTTATGCTCTGAATAAGTCCAGTAAAGCACATACCATCCTGAAGTGTACTGTTCAGATGAAGCAGTTTGTTTTTCACCTCTTGGAGTGCACGTCGTATGTCATTAATTTTCGTCTCCTGATTCTCAGCCCAGTCGCTGGTTGGCAAACCAGGAAAGTATCGAGCAGGAATGTTCCAACGCCTTGAAAAAATGGAAAATTATTGTTGTGTTGTATTGTTAGTTTGGAGTGTTTTCCAAAACAATCATAAAATATTCGCATTCTATCATGATTATGTAATAAATTTATATTGCAAATGGCACAAATTATGCCTTTTGCTGCAGTATGCCAAGACTTTTCGCTATAAAGAGCTAATAAAATACTGATTGCAATACATTATAGGTCACCCCCCCCCCCTACCGAAATATACACAGGTCAGGAAAATCTTTTTTATTTTATTTTATCATTTTTATAGGATAAGGTCCATTGGATCCCGAATCTTGTTGATGCTTATTGATGGCATTCTTATTCATAATTATCAAGATTTATAAACATTTTGGTGGTGACGTAACCGAGAACATAATTGTCTACCGCCATTCTTACTAAATTTATTATTCATTTTCTCCCCAAATGTAGGAAAAGACATAGAACATATTGTTAACAAAAAGATAAAATTAGTAGAATTAAAGCCATGGACTTTTATCTGATATTTATCCTTTGGATAATCAAATGGCAATATTTTTTGTTAATATCAGCATTTTTAAAAACACATTAACCTATTTTTTTTGCAAAATGAAGCAATCAGAACAATGAAAGTGCAGAGCAATACAAACAATAAATAATCCAAATATTACATAACCTGAATCAACAAAACATCTCTATACCCTAACCATACAGGCCACTAAATTACATCTGGATGTTCAATTCAAGAACAACAGAAACAACAGTTCATTATTTGTGGAGCGAGTTTAAAACATAATTATTCTGAAGCTGCCATAATAACAGCGAACATAATATTTTGTTTTCAAGTTGGACAATTCCTACATCTTTTTTAGTTTGTGCCAAGTCACTGACGTTATGTACGCGTAAATTCATAAAATCCCTCTTTCATTTTTTTCTGTGACATGTGCATATGTTGATTATAAACGAACGATCCAAAAATACGTTGTTAACGCTGCGGATCTCTAAAAATCTCCAAAAAGAAATAATCCATTACCGCTAACGTCTAAAACGCACATTTTATTAAACTTTCATAAAACTCGGATGCCTTAGTTTTTCAAATAAAATTTCATTACATAGATTTATTATTTTTGAGTGTTTCGAATAACTATTTCAACCTTCCCTACAGATAATTGGAATCCAATAAAACGCCTACATGTAAAATTCCCAAATTCTGTAGAAGTACTAAAACTCAATCAAAACATGTATTCTGTAAATCTCTGTCCATTCCTGCAGAGAAACGAAAAAGGTAAAAGACACTGAGATAGACAAATGAGTGTATACACTTACTCGAGATAAAAAATAAGGCTACCATTGGATGCCACCATGCTTTCGGGAAGGTTGGGAGCTTCAGCTTGTGCCCATTCTGAGACAGTACCCAAGATGAAGACTAGAAAGATAACTTTAAAATAACGGTTTGATTTCATCGTGCAAGATTTCATTCTATAGGCAAGAAGTCCGTTAGCTTCCAAATTATTCAGAAAAATGAGGCAGACTGATTAAATTGTATGTTTTGCTTGCAACTTTTACATTTTACATGACTCAGTTTATCAAAGAAAAAATCAAAAAGAAGACTTGTTATTAGTCACGCAAATCAAACAATTTTCGCCTTATATGTGCCGGGTTCCATCTTGATGCCATTGAATAAAACGAAGTTATTAAAGACCTCAGTACTATGCTGTATGAGTCTGATAATGCACAATGATACCTTCAAATTGTAAAGTCCTCGAGTAGAAAAAAATAGTTCTACAGCGAAGTTTTAAAGAGTTGATAGAGTGGACGTATAAGTATGGCAATATTTCAATTTCTCCAGTAATATCTTCTAACAGTTATTCACTATCCAGTGCAATTGTTCGCGTCCTCTCATACTCAAAATGTGCTGTGTTATGATCTGTAAACAAAAGACTTTGAAATATTGAAATATTGGCCAAAAGTAATTTTACATGTTACAGAGGGTTTAAACTGAAACTTGATAATGCGTGGTCGTCATAAACGCCCAGTAGCTGAACATCCGACTATTGAAAAGAGAATTTTAAAGATCACTACAAAGGTAATATTTTCGCAAACACGAAGAATGTTTTCCCTGGAGCCTTTTTTATTTCAGAATATTATAGAATAGAAGAAAAGCTAGTACTTAGATGGCGCCCGATATAGGCAATGCTGCCGGGTTGATCACGGCGTTGCAATTTCAGAGAAAAAAAAAGAAAACCTAAGAAAAATACAGATTATGCCCCCCCCCCTCACACACACAATCAAGCCTAAGAACTTGACTGAGAACCTAATAATAACGCTTAACAAATTTCAAACTTTCTCTTTTCTTATTATGTCCTTTCCTTTGAATCATACATTTACATCATGAATTGCAAGGATCTTGTATATTCAATTTTGCTCGCTGTAACGCACCTGTTTGCCCGAAATAACCCCATGTATTCATAACAACACCACTGTTTGACGTTATGTGTAAATAACTGCCGCTCACTTATATAACTTTGTGTTTTTGCGTGACACAAAATTTCCAAATGTGGTTCACAAAAATGTAGGATATTGCCAACATCCTGTCTACGCTGTTTTGTTTGCCCACAAGGTTATCACCTTTAAATTACCGCCAATATGCAAACTGACATTTCTTGACTACTGTATTTGACAGATGGAAAAATATGGTTACAGAAATGATTTATTGCAAATGTCTAAAGGGGTTATCTTGCGGGACTGCTGCATTTTGTCGGTGTCCTACTGCATTACATCTGTGTTATCATTGACACATTAAGAATCTCGTGCAAAACGTAAGACTGAAAAGAAAAAGAAAAAGATACAAGAAACAAAATTCTACTGCAATACCAAGGTACCCTTGACCTTTGTCTTCCCAACATTTACCCACATAACGAATACCATCGTAAACCATCCATAGGTTTTTTAGTTATGCTGACTACCAAAATTCGGAAACACCTAGTATTCCTACCAAAGAAATGTCCCTCTGTAATGACGGCAGTACCAGGTGGGTGGCATTGCTGGACAAAATTGTTCACTCCAAACCAGAGGTTCGTTTGGCCTTCACCTTTCGAAAACTTTGATTTTAACAAGTGTATAAAAACTCCTGCAGATTCATTTGGTAAAGAACATATCCAAACGGTTTGTTACCACTTTGTGAACCAGAAGTTTTGAAAACTGTAGCTAACTCTCCGACTGCCTGAAAAACAATCTAAAGACGGATACGTGACACTTGGTACATGACATATTTAATGACCCGGAACATGTACTATGCGAAAACACAAACAAGGAAACATGGCGTCGGCATGGCTGTGTCACATAAAGGTTGACAACGCGAATCAATCACGCGGCGTAGGATGCCAGAAATGCATCAAATTGCATCACTGACTCTCGAACTATTTGACAATATTTCCTACTATGAGTAACTAGAGCACCATTTCTACATTCTAATATTAGAATGCAGTTCAGTGACTGGATTCGTAGTAGTATGAACCAAATGGTAAATATAAATATTAAATAACGATGAATTATGATTCATCTAGACTGCCGCTTCCAATAGTTGCTAGATAAATAAATGTTTACAGATGATTCAATGTCTACAACTGGGTAACATGCGGAGATCACTTCCGGACGTTGTCAGTGACATCTATAGAAGGTGGAAGATGACAGAACATACACACAAACACGTTAATATACACCAACATGCTAACATGATTTGAGTGTGACAACGTAGCATCCTTCACAGATGTCTCTGGGGCCTTGGCGAAAGTTTTTTTGCTGGTCTGGACGTCGATTCGCGATTTTTATCCGGGAATACGACGGGAAAAGAAAATATACCGGGAGGCATTTTTCCTTTCCCGGCATATTTTCCTTTCCCGTCGTCCCGGATGAAAATTGCGCATCGACGTCCAGCGTAGCCACTCCCCCCCCCCCCCCACACACACACACACACAAACACACACACACCTCACACACAGAAAAAAAAATGGTCCCAGAGACGTCTGTGAATGAGGCTAGTAGCAAAGAGCGTCAATCATGGCGTGTGTTTCTATTAATACATGAAGTTCCGCCCCGGACGGACGCGTGTGTGACGATGTTCGGGGCGGTTGCGTCAGTTTGACGATGGGGAAACACGTTTGATCTTTGCCGACAGGGTTCCCGAGAATTCATACAGAGATCTTATCAAGACAGATGCATGAATGAAAATTGTTGGGACATTAAGGATTCTTTCGTCAGAGTTCCAGCTAAAATCAACTTTTTACGACTGAAAAGTATTATTAACAGAATGCGAACCAACTGTCCATTTTTACAGGTAGGAATTTCATATAGTTTTTTCTCATTCTTGCTATTTCTCTAGATAAGACCAGTACAGATTTTATGAAATGTTTATGATTTCTTATACTATTACAAACGATTCAGTTAGATTATATAGAATTATCAAAACGTGGTATTTGACCCATTTGGAAAATTAATTTTGTACCCTGAAATCCTGTTACTGTTGGTAACGTCCACGACCTTTGACATAAATGTAATTTGGCCTATGTTAGATGCACGGAAGGCGGAGCTTGCATAGATTTAACTCTTAAACCTGGGGTAAACTGTACTTCGGATTATAGTAGAGTAAAGCATAGGTTGAATGAAAATGACTAAGAAATGTTAATCGAACTGCTTTAGCTCGCCCTAAGTTTCTGATAACATAATATATAAGATTCAGTACCCTAACCTTATAAACGTTTCAATGTATTTTCTGATACATATCGCAATTGCGGCTGTTTCAAATTGCATAAAGTACCCTATAAGAAAAGGACACCAACGGGACTTGATTTGAAATCAACCGTCAAAATTACGTATGCAGGTCAAAGTTCATAATCTCGATAAAAATTGCCGCTTTCGTCATCATCCGAAGTTTGATAAACAGCGCGAACCTCGGCAAATCGTCAGAACGTTTGACATCTTGTTTGTGAGACACTTGTTTCTCTTTTTTCCAGGTTGAAGCGAGAAAGACGTCAAGACAGTTGAAGACTTCGGGATGAAGATCTTTGGACACGTCGCCTTTTTTCTCCTGGCTCTACCACTACTTACCATTGCAAGTAAGGATTATGAAATATTTGTTGGGTTTAAAACATAGCATACCCGGTTACCCGTTCTGGCAATCTGCCACGACAGCAGTCCACCTACAAGCAGTTAAAATGCATGTTTGTCACATCTAAGCATTTCTACGTTAATTCCGTATTTTTATAATTCCGAAATTTGTTTTCACCGAGGAATGCGGTGCTAAGGCGTTTAACATATTTGATACAACCACCATTATCTTTGTCGTTGGATGAATGGAACCTAACCGTTAGCGTTTAACTGATATAATCGTTGACAAAAAAACTATAACACAACAATGCTGGTTTTTGCACTACACTGTTGTCATTTCTCCGATAACGTCCTAGATTTGTCGAAGTTACCGATTCCGTGGCAAAACTGATAAGGTTTTTAAGAAGGCACGCTTATTTTTATCCAAATTTTGTGCCTTAGTGTAAAAATCATTGCAACAACGTAGTGTCGCGCAAAATGGTGTTTGGCCTTGACCCAGAGGTCCCGGTGTTAAATCTTTTGGTAAGTCACCGATCTTTCCCCCTTAGGAAATACACTTTACACGACTTTCCTTACTTAACACAGGTGAAAATGTTACCTTACTTCGGATAGGATGTTTACTGAAGACCCCATGTTTGGGGAGAGGCAAACCTCAAACGCGTTAGCAAAGCCCACACACTTATCGAAAAGAGTAGACTTCCTTCCCAGTGCGAGTTGAGTAAAGTGATCCCCAAGTAACTTTTTCCTGATCTTCCCTTACCATTTTGTCCCTTTCTCTTCTTCCCTACTTCGCCCCTGGTAGGGTTATTTTGAGGTGTTTCTATTAATGGAAACTATAAGGTAGCAGCAAAGACGAAATTTCTTGAGAGATATTATTACATTGTATAAATGCAAACCATTTCATTCATGTCAACACTATTTTGACCTCTTTTTGTGCCACGTACTTTTGAAAATCAGTAGCTGAAGTATTTTCTAATGGAAACAAGTATAGACATTAAAGCTGAAGGCAAAGTTGTTTTGGATAATCATTGTTCTACCTGAAGATGGCTCAGGATTATACAACAGCCAGTAGTACGGTTTAAGTGCGGGTTCAAAATACCACCTGCATATGCAGGTTAGTGCAGGTTAAATTGGAGCTGTGCAGGTATCTCTAATGTATACCTGCACTTAACCTGCACTGGTCCATGAGACTTTTATACATAAATGTCATATGATATAGGTGTATGCGGATTGTTATTAGCTGCATTGAAAGTTACCACCTATGAAAAATATAAGAGAAAAAAATAAATGGTTCCTGAACAATTTTAGTACGATCCATACTTCCTAAATCCAGAGTGGTGCAGGTAAAATTTGTCTGGTGCAGGTAATTTTCAATGTTACCTGCAGGTATGCAGAAAAAAAACTTCGAGCACTGAAATGTAAGTCGGGGAATGCTTATTTAAGATTTCGTTCAAAAGGAACTCTTGACGTCACTCGCCCAATCTTGATCACAGCTCCAGTTCCTTTCTTATCCATGTTTTTATCGCCTACCATATACGTATATTTAAATTTCGTTGCGTGCTAGAGAATAACAAAAAATTAATATGCGGTTGATATCGATATGGTCTGCAATCATGCAGACCACCCTGTTTGATCTGCCCACGTGTTGACAAGACCACGACTTGTTGTGGACAGTGCTCACATTCTTGGCTGGAATTTTGATAACAAACACTTCATTGATCGTTGTTTTGCTTTCAGATAACCTGCGTGCGTTCTTTGTTTATAGATAATATGTTTAAAAGCTTCGGCAGTATATCAAAGGAGCATGACGCAGGATGCCAATAGTTATAGCCGATTTTATTTAGATTAAATGCCCTAGGACGAAAACAAAATGCAGATATTATTATCTCCATGAAAATAGAGATGTTGTTTTGGGTGTGTGACCTCTTTGTGTGTGTGTTTTTGTGTCCGGATTTTTGTAGTCAGCAGAAGTCAAGAACCTCAAGATGGAATACGATGATATTTTGTATGTAGGTAGGTGTTGCGAAGACAAAGGTAAAGGTCGATTTCGGGCACCCTACTATGTAACCTTAGTACTGCAGCATAGTTTTTATCCTTTGACCTGGACATGCTATGGTCTTACCGCCCCAAGAGGGTCTGCATGCTCTTTTCCGTAAGGCGTAGGCAGGTCTTTTAATTTCGCGTAATTCGTAGGGAAGCTATTTTATTTCACGTAATTCGTAGTGAGTATGGAAAATTGACTGTAAAGCGTAGCCAGTGTATTTCACGTAAAGCGTAATCTAGCCTAAAGATTTCACGTAAAGCGTAATCTAGCCTAAAAATTACCCGTAAATCGTAGCCTGGTCTCCCAAAAGTCGAAGGGTAGTCTACCAGTGAATTTAGCCCCTCAAAACACGGGAAATTGCGTTTCAGATGATCAAGATTTAAAAATTTCCCTTGCAAATCCTCTCACATTCGGTCATCGACAAGCCAAAATATGTATCGGGGGCCTCGCCCTCACCTTTTGCCGTAAATAGGAATGTTATTGAAGGTAGCTAGCTTAGTCCGGCAGCAAAATTTGCCTATCAAAATGCAGGAAATATCATCTTAGAGGTTCAAGATTTCAAAATTTCCATGGTCCTCCCGTTGCGCCGCCTCGTGCCTTTGGCGCTCGAAATGCTGAAAATATGTTGGGGATGTGACGTGTCAACTTCAAACACCTTTTTTGCTGATAGAAATGTCATTAGATTTAGCTTTATATAATATCCATCAAATCAAAATTTTCTTAGAAAAACTCAGGACGCGGCGTTTCAGGGGGTCAGGATTTCAAAATTTTCCCGGACTTCCCTTGCGACGCCTCACCCCTTCGGCGCTCGACATGGCAAAAATAAGTTGTGTGGCGTCACCCTCAAAAGCTTACACTAAATCCCTGGGAATCTTTAATTAGATATGCCATTTAACTTTTGTCTGCCAGCGAAAATTTACCCTCAAAATGCAGGAAATAGTGTTTCAGAGAGTCAAAATTTAAATCTTCCCAGCGGAGCATGCCCCTGCCTCTGTCGAGTGTTGCCAGCCTTCCAGAACTTTACAGTCAAAGGTGTTCCAGATGTTGATGGTCCAATTATTGCAAAGTTGCAAGCGAAAATATAATGACATCGTGGCTCGACATTTTCTTACAACAGAATTCGTTTGGTTTGGTTTGATGTAGTCGGTAGAGTTCTATCCCTGTTGCAGGAGAGTCTTTTATGCGATGGTCAGTTCGCAGTATCTTTCTGTAGCACTTCATCTCCAGGACCTGGATTCTGCGGCTGTCACTTGCGTGTAGCCCTGACTCATAGTCATAGGTTACCACGTACACACAACACGGGCAGTGCTCCCAGGTTACATCTAGAGTTCGGAGGGCTGCACGAGCTGTTTCTAGGCGTATACTAACAGCTAAGCTGGCTATTTCTTCTATTGTGGGCATGAAGTACTTAGGTAGTTGTTCTTTTCGTCAGGTGGTTGTTACTTGAATGGGTCTCTTGGTTACAGCCATTATATAAACATTCTTCCAAAATTGCCCCTAATTGTCATGCCCCCCGTGACCAAATACTGGTAATTTACTTGCACAAAACCCTGAACTGTGCATCGAGTGGTCACTTGCAGCCACAGTTTTCTCAATATCATAAATCAAAACATGCCTATCATTTTGGGTTTAACTTTCTGGTGGCCTGTGTAACGTCACTGTGTGACATGAAAATGTTCAACACGAGTACTACCCAGATACGTTAAGTTGTTGAAAATTTCCATCTTATTACGGACAGACTACTATGCAAAAGACTATTATCTCCTTCAGTCTGTTCATTCGTGATTCGGTCTGTTCATTCGTGATTCATAATCACCGGTCTGACCAGTTTTTAGGCATAAAAATTAAAGGCAGCTCCGAGTCCTACTTCCTACATACCAGACCATCTAAATCTACACGGGCTGTTCTCGGCATTGACAGGTAAAACTGCAGTCAACCGTTTATCTTCACTATTTGTTTGCATTGTAGTAGTTTCGTACTCTACAGAACGTTTAAATCGGTAACACCAATTCGGTAACATTTGTAACTTGTTCTTTATGTATCCGGATTTTCTTGTCCGGCTTAACTTGGTCACTCCCAATCCCTACATCCGAATGCCTGAGAATGCAGAGAATGAGTCAAAGCCTGTGTAGGCTTACGTGTGTTCATAACAACACCTACATGTATCTACTCGTTGATTTGTATTTTAGTCAATAACAGAAAAAGCAAGACAGAACATTCATGCCGACTCTAGTATGTGGTTCATCTTTACGCTTGACAGGAAAATTGGGCAACATCTTTAAATAGCGTAAACCGTTGACAGCCTTTCTGAATTTAGCGTAAAACGTTGCCGGCCTTCGTGAATTTAACGTAAAGCGTTGTCGACCGTCCCGAATTTAACGTAAAGCGTTTTCAGGACCCTCCATTCAGACCCTCCCCCAACCGTGAACTATTCATCCCTGTCTCTCGCGTGCCACTAGATCAGTACGTGGTATTGAGTACTTTGCATGTGAATGAATCGACTTAAAGGCGTGTCCTCGCTAGAAATCTACTGGTTGTGTTTCAGTAACGCCCCTTCCCCCAGTCTGGATAGAGTTAATCTTTAAGTCTATTGGAAAAAGTTTCGTGCCCGAGAAAAAGTAACCGTTATGGTAAGGGGGCAGGTTTGACTATAAATTCAATATTTTGCAGAATCCCTGCGTGACTTGCATGCCCTGAAGGATTCTCCTCCTATACCAAAGGATGAAAAACAAAAAGAGAACTACCTTAGAGACATGAAAGTGAAGATGGTGAGTATAAACATACAGTTACGTATGTATATGCATTGTATACTTTTTGTCAAATCTAAAAACTTCAACACAATTTTCAATAGTCAGATGACATAAAAAGTTTGTTGTGATTGTGACGCCAACACTGCCATGTTATGCTACTCCAAAATTGATAATCTAAAGTTGTTTGATGGTGTTGCAAATGTGTACACACAATCTGATATGAACACACACACACAAACGCACACACACCACACCACACAAGCACACACAAACTAACGTGTACATACAATTAGATACATTTTTCCGCGAAATCATACCTTCGCTTGATATTTCCCATTGAAAATACCAATTTGCATATATAGGCTCATTAAATCATCTCCAAATAGCACACATGGTTAAGTAGGCTATTGTGGCATTTCCTCATGAATTGTGTACATTTGACGATGATTTGCCGATATGATGTACAACTCAGCTTCGTAATGTATTCCCTAAGTATGAAATTCTCAGTATTCACCTGATTAAAATCATTGTTTTGTCTCATCATTTAGGGAAATAAGTCTTTCATTTAAGATTTCTATCATGGAATACGGTGGATATATGAGCTTTCTTCATCAATTATTTAATAACTTGTTGATCTACTTAATGATTATTGAATTGTATTATTTGTTTATTTTAGGCTCTCACTGGCCCATATGACATAGGGACAAACATGAAAAACAAAGAATATGTACACCATTTTAAGACAAACTGACAATATTATGGCTATGTGTAGAGGCGGCGCCAAAGATTGGTGAAAAATGAATTCTGGTAAAAAGAGTCGGACCTTAGTACGGACTGTATAATGGTATTAGTTGAATTAAAAAGCCTATGTACAAAGGAATGGCACTGTTTGCGCCATCTGACGTCGAAGGTATCAGTATGATTGAACACAAACATTTCACTTGCGCTGCAAGATCTAGGTAAACTCATCATTATACGGAAACAATTGTTGTAAGCAATGCGACATTTCGACAGAACACTCGAACGAAAAGAATTCCATAACTGCGCACCAAAGAGTTGGGAGCAATGAGATGTGAACAATGTTTTCTTAATAGTAGGTGAACAAAGACAAAATTTTCGAATTATAGTATTTGCACGACAATACAGACCCCTTAGCTGGGCGAGAATACAGTCATCATCCCTCAGTCTGTCATTAATAACAATTCCAAGATATACAAATGATGTCACAAATCTCAAACACTCTCCATACAGTTTGATCGACGGGAGCGGATTATTATGATGATACTGTTTACAGTCACACATACACACGTATACACTCATGCGCGCGCACACACATCGGCAAATACAATATCTTCTTGGTGACGTAAATATTTCTATTTACGTTTGTTTGTTTATTTGTTTGTTACGTGCAGGTTGGCAAAAAGAGTGCCCGATGCAAAAACGTGTATAGCAATTGCGTCTGCAATTACTACAAGTTGGTTGACCACTGCGTCTTACCTGCCTATAAAGCATGGATGTTTAAACACTGCGCAGCCACCTGTGGGGTGTGTACCGCAGGTGATTTCTTTATTATCTTCGGAAGGAGAAACATATTGCTTTTGCTAGTTTGGTCTCATATCTATTAATCTATCCGTCTATCTATCTATCTATCTATCTATTTATTTATTTATTTATCTATTTATCCATCCATCCATCCATCCATCCATCCATTCATCCATCCATCCATCCATCCACCAATCTCTATCTATCGCTCTATCTCTAAATATATAATAGATGGAGATGAGAGAGATACTTAGATATTTATCTACCTATCTATCTATCTATCTATCCACCCATCCATCCATCCATCTATCCATTTATCTATCTATCTCCATCTATCTCTAGATAGATCGAAAGAGATAGATAGAGATATATACTTTTAGATATTTAGATTTATATATAAACAGAAATATCATATGTTTAGTAATGAATTTCATTTACCTTATATAGTCCTGATGCTCTCGTTGCGCGATAAACTTGACTGACTGAGGGTAATATAAACCTTCTATATTTTCTAACTTGAAATCTGTATTTTGAACCTTTTTCAAAAGACTCCATGGCCAAAGTGTGTCGCAACACATATCCGGATCAGATGTGCACCATGTTTGCGTCACTTGGTTTTCACAAGCAGTCAAAGATGCAGTACTTCATGGCGTGCAAGTGCCCCAAAGTCTGTGGAATCTGTGACATGGGTACGTAGCCGCACTTCTCCGATAATTACCTCCGTGAAAAATGGAGGTATAGTTTTTGATGTGACTGCGTGTGTCTGTGTGTGTGTTTGTTTGTTTGTGTTCCCGGATATTTGTGGCCAGCATAACTTTAGTACCTCTGGATGGATTGTAATGATATTTGGTATATGGGCAAGTGTTTGAAAAACAAAGGTCAAGGTCAATTTTGGGCCCACTGGTGTATGACCTTCGTGCTGCAGCAGAACTTCATCTTTTTAATATTTTGACCTGAACATGCTATGGTCCATATTTATTGGTGGCACATAGCTTGTGACGTAAGGGAGAGGGTATACAAGTTTGGCCCCCCTTGCTTTGGAACTGCAGGGGCAATTTAGTAGAAAAAAATCTTCCAAGGAGCATAACGGACCATTGGAACGATGGACTTCTATGATATTTAGCATGTAGGTATGCTTGGCAGAAATGTACATAATGGAGAGCAAATTATGCAAATTTGGACTTAATTTGCATACTAAATGAAGAAAATCTATATTTCCAGCATTTTCCGTTATAGGAATAAAATACATATACATATGTAATCCAAGGCAGGTGTAAGATAAGTAGATACGAATTATGCAAATGCGCCACTTATTTGCATAATTAATGTGAAAATGTCCTTATTCATCAAAGTACATGTAGTAAATGATTGGATTGTCAATATTGTAAGTTATTTAATAGTGTACATAACCAAGCGTAAAGTAAACAGGTATGCAAGTCATTTGCATAATCAGAATACTTCATGGAGGTATGAGCTATCCGAACTCTTGCTGCTCCTGTACTACCAATCCTTGTTGAACTGTTTGTTTTAAAATCGCATGATCATATTATGATATAAATTCATTCATTCATTCATATAATCTGCTTACATGCACAAGCAAGGCGAAATACCTTGTACCTCAAAATCACTTTTTTCCAAGTAGAGATCAGTTTGGGTGAAGGTAATGTCCGGGATTTCTTATTGGCGCAGTGTGTTCAGGATCACTTATGAACAGAGCAATTAGAATTTCAGGCATTACCTCTCCCTGACCCAACATCTGCTTGAAGGTTACATGAATATTCCTCTCTAACCTTCTGGC
This sequence comes from Branchiostoma floridae, assembly GCF_000003815.2. Classification (NCBI taxonomy): domain Eukaryota; kingdom Metazoa; phylum Chordata; class Leptocardii; order Amphioxiformes; family Branchiostomatidae; genus Branchiostoma; species Branchiostoma floridae. The sequence continues at coordinate 369,408 of NW_023365788.1, forward strand.
CTTTTACAACAATACCAATATTGTTTTAAAGTGGTCCTTCAATGTTTTTTTTACATCATAACTTTTTTTTACATTTTGACATGTTTGCGTTATTTCAATTAATTTTATTTTATTTATTTAGCACCAAGAAATACAGCCAAAGTTACCCAACTATCCGGAGGCTATTATAATTGGCTAGCCCCAGTAACCGTACAATATATAATGTGTTCCCAATTGTAGACACACCTCCATCAGCACCATCAATCATCGATAATACTTTGGACCAGGAAGAATGTCTGAGGCTTCATAATGAGAAAAGGAGTCTTCATGGTGCTGCAGAACTCACCTGGTGCACGGTATGCATAGTTTAAGTACATGTCACCTGTGCTGGTATTATTCTTTTATGTTATAAGAATGTTGTCAGCTTCAAGTGTGTAGTGAATAATCCAGTATCTTTCTTTGTATGAAAGGATGCGGCAAATTAATCAGTGTAACAAAATATCATTCTCACATATTTTGTGCACTTTCAAAAATGAGAAAAACCAGTGGAAGCTAGGCGTTCTTAATCATAACTAAACAAATCATAACGACCTCTAGCAGAATTTGTTCAATTGCAACCGACAGTCCCAAGTCTAATATGGTTCATTGTTGGCACATGCATACATAAATATATAGATCAACATGGTCAGGATGCCCCCACCCTATTCTTCTGACTAAGAGAAGCTGGACATCGTGTCATTGAGGTCAAGACGAGTAGATTGACTTAAATAAGCATGAAGTTATCAGACTTGTTCCAAGTTACTCCATTCAGAATTCACGACCATCTGGTCAAGTTCCCTTTAATGCGTATTCATTTTTTTCGTCTTGCTCTTTATACTCCATAACCTGTAATTCTAAATTGTCATTGCAGAAGTGTGCGGCATTCGCTCAAACCGTGGTACAGACACTTCAAGATTCCGACTCTCCATTGATTCATTCAAGCACAGATCAGCTCGTATGGCGGGTGAATGGAAAAATAGTCATGTGAGTTTGCTTGTCTTTTACACCATTTGAAATCTTTAGGATCGTGGTGGGAGTTTCCATGGATGTACGGTAATAGGGCAAAACTATATAAAAATTCTAAAATAGCTACAGCTATCAATTATCAGATAAAGCAATCTATCTATTCATCTATCTAAATTATACTATTTGCAAGAGGGACATATACAATATACATCACGTATAACGCTTGCACATAAGCGCAATAATGTGCACACAGGTGTAAACATACCTAAAACGGGACAGACCGTTCCATTCTAAGATGAGATCATGGGCTAGATTTCAGGTTGATAACTTTCTCGTCACACTTTTGCAGCCATGGAGAAAACTTGATGTACCATTTCCCTGAGGTAGACTGTCAGATGTCTGTGGAGTCCTGGTACAGAGAAAAAGACTTGTACAACCCACGTAATCCTTTATTCGACATAGAGTCATCCAGCCACTTCACGCAGGTTAGGGACAAAGTGCTAGAGTCTAATGCATGGATGCCATCGATGATTTTAATTATTATGTCACTTACTCACTTACGTACACTTACTCAACTCACTCGCTCACTCACTCAGCTACCCACACACTCTCACTCACTCACTCACTCACTCACTCACTCATTCACTCACTCACTCATTCACTCACTCACTCACTCACTCACTCGCCTACATCACACACTCTTACTCACGCGCTCACTCACTCACTCACTCACTCACTCACTCACTCACTCATTCACTCACTCACTCACTCGCCTACATCACACACTCTTACTCACTCACTCACGCACTCACTCACTTAGCTACCCACACTCACTCACTCACTCACTCACTCACTCACTCACTCATTCAACTACATCACACACTCTCACTCACTCAATTTCACTCAATCTCAGCCACTACTGATCCACTTTTTCACTTAAGTGCTCAATCACTTAATCTCACACAGTCTCTTGGTCAACCACCCACCCACCCACTCACTCTCTCTCACACACACTCTCGCTCACTCTCTCAAATACACTCAATTACTCACAATTACACAGTTAACCATCGCGCACTCTCTCAGTCACTCACTCCCACACTCTCGCTCTTACCAACTCACTCTCAGTCTCCTAGTCATCCAATTTACAAATTCACACGCACACTCACATACTCTCTCGAACGCACTCACTCACAATCACCAATCTCATTCACAAATGTGCCATTGCGAAAAGCTATTGAACCCTTGTCCTGAGTCCACGTTCTGAAAAGGATTTGTACATAATTACCCCATTTGCTATCTAAGTTCACGTTTCTTTTATTTCATAAGCTATTTTTAATACCCAAGTATAATTTTGCTGTTCAATTACATGTTCACAAATTTCAAAAGTTGCTGAAATAGAATGAATTTTGCTTTCTCCTACAGATGGTGTGGAAGGATACACAGAGTGTGGGGTGTGCTAAGACACAGAGTTACCTCGCCTGTATCTATGAACCAGCAGGGAATATGAGGTCTATTTACTTGTTTAGAATGAATGTCCAGGTATAGATCCGAAAATTAAACAATGCCCAAGTGTCGAAGTGTTAGGTTTGTTTTATAGAATCCCAAATGTTCTAAATTTCCGTGGTAGAAAATGGCAGTAGTCAGCACAGTATTCAAACTTAAACCCAATAGAGAATCTCTGGTGGCATCTGAAGAAAGCTGTTGTGGCATGATGTAGATCTCTAAGCTGGAGACCATTGGCAGCGATCAATGAGCCAAAAGTCCCAATAAGTGTGCTGCAAGAATCTTGTGACTGGCTATCGTCCAGTCTGCAGCAGGTTATTGCAGCTAAATGGTTTCGTAAAAGTGCTAAAGACAGAAACCTATTGGGGGGGGGGGGGGTTGAATAATTTTGAAACATGATATTTGTGTGAAAGTTGCGATCTTGAATGAGTAAGAAATAAATCTTGACTTTTGATTTGGAATCAGATTGTAATCAACTATTTGTTCACCACACTTATATCATTTAATAGTCTGCAGTTGTAATATTCCTCATTTTGCCAAATTAGCCAAAATGAAGGGGGTGAATTATTTTGCATGCAACTGTGTTTCCAGGTTGAAAAAAAATGAAAAATGAAGTTGCTACAAATAATTTCCTAATATCCAAAAATAAAATGCAATTGATTTTAAATTAGTTGGAATAGAGAAAATACTTATTGGTCATTGGTGCATTATAGCTGTTATTTACTAGTGTAGTATAGAATCTATAGCTTACTTTCAATAGTAAATAAACATTTGCTTTGGCCCTGGGTGCGTGATCGGTGGCTAATATATTCAACTGATTTAATATATTATGATATAAATATATATGAATGTGTTTGATTGACAATAAACTGAATGGTGCATCTTAGTCTACACCATGTGAATTCGCTTTGAAATGTCGCCTTCCTACTTTGAATATGCTTTAAATAGGCTTCTACTTTTAGTAATGTTAGATTCTTGCTTACTATGAATGGTTCTAATATGTTATAGTCAGTTTTATAAACGCATTTTTGTGTGTTTTCATAGGTTTGATGACGACGTAACAGGCCTTAGGATAAAATCCGATAAAGACCATTAAGAAGAAGCAAAGAAAAGCAAACTATAATTTTTTATCATTTAAATCAATCCTACTATTGATTTCAATTAATAAGTTATTAGTGATTTTACTTTCACTCGATCCATTGTCTTGAAACCTGAACATAAGCAAACGCACACATACACACACCAGAGTATATAAATGTTGATAAAGAGATCGGATGTTATCCTTCAGAAATGGAAAGCATGCAGGTCTACTATGATGTACCTAGAGGGCGTTTCTGGATATTGTATATAACGTTACTACTATCTGAAGCTGATGTTAATCTAAATTCGGCGCCGAAAGTTTTAAATGTTAAGTTCGGTTGATCAGATTTCCATTATTTCTGCATCAATCTGAATCGAATATGTATCATTAGAAAGCACTCCATTTAGCTAATTGTCTTCAATCGATAATGACGTGTGCATAAAGACAACTTCCATAAAAAAGACAAGTTTTTCAAGCCACTGTGAATCTTTATTCAAACAATGTGACCCTAGAGGTGTCCATTCTTAGGACCAGGTGTGCAATTGTCGACCAAGAGACTTGGCTGGTTTCCACTAAAGAGTATATTAAGGACTCAAGCGTGTTATTCTTTCCCTCTTGGCTTCTCACTGCATTGCAGATTCAAAACCACTAAAGATTTCTCCATCTTTTCTTACTTTACTTCATCAAATAGGTGATAGATAAATCTGCATATGATATAACGTCTAGAAGGGAATTATTTTCATGTCTTATTCGATTATTCTTGATTTGGTCATCCTTCGTATCAACTCATCATAATACGTTACGATATCTACTGGATTTGGCAGAAAACTGCATGTAGTATTGCAGTGTTTCTAAATGTTATGCTCGTGATGCATTATTCTGTATCGTCAAAATCTTTTGATTAAGACCAATGTACCACTACGACGGTGACCTAGCTGCGGTCGCAAGGCCACATAGAATTTGACAAATTATCGGAATAATTTCATAGATTAACAATGCTTTGTTGAAGTCATGTGTATTTTGTTGTCTTTTAAGTCATACTATAATATGTAAGTCAAAAGTCAAGGAATACACAGATTCGACGTATGTTGATTGCAGATGATGAATTTAACAATCTGGTTTAACCTACAGTTGAACGTTCCTTTCGATCTCATATGCGTTCTTTATATTTCCTGTTGGCTCATAGATGCACGCAACATAGTTCCGTGACTTAGCACACCCAACGCTCTTTGTATCCTTCCACACCATCTATAGGAGAAAAGGAAAATAACAGTTGTTATTTCTATCAGCAGTGACTCGCTGATCTGAGCCATAAAGAAAATTTGTCTTGGATGGTAATTCAAATTATACTTCCACAGAATCCACCTAATACTTTAATGCATCACAAGAGCTGTACAAAGCAAGAAAATGTGTGCTGGACTCCCGATCACTTAACACTATGTACAAACTTTTCAAGTCAAAGATCTGTAATCAACAAACGCTTAAATCAGAATAAAATGAAAATAAAGAGGTTATGAGCTCGAACACTTTACATCTATTGAGATGTACAAAACATACGAACGTTTTTTTTTTAATATTCGTAATATTTTTTTCTTAAAAGTAATTGTAAGTCTAACCTGCGTAAAGTGGGCGGCATCTTCCAGCATGGAGGTTACGGGATTATGTGGATCATACAGTTCCGATTCGCTGTACCAGGAATGCAGGGCGCCCTTACAGTCTAGCGGTTCAGACTCATACTGCAGGCTTTCTCCATGGCTAAAGAAGTTTAATAAACAATTATAAACATATCTGTATCTACATAGCCAGTATAACCACCCTTCGGCGTAACTGTATCTGTATCTACATAGCCAGTATAACCGCCCTTCGGCGTAACACACCAGCTTCTGGATCTGTATCTGCGTAGCCGGTATAACCGCCCTTCGGCGTAACACAGCAGCTTGTGTATCTTTAAATACAACATACAGGCGGTATATAACTACCTTTCGGAGCAACACCCCAGCTTCTGTATCAGTATCGTATCAGTATCAGTACGTCCAATTGATTATACATAGTTTACCATGAATGAAGATCGTAAATTTTCGCACATCTGATTTGAAAATATGGTTTCATATGCTGTAGAATTTTCTTACCCTGTTGCCATGGTCAATATTGAACAAAGGAGGTCATATGTTGGTCTGCGCTTAAATACATTAAATACACGATTTTCTCTGTTAATGACTTTGAATAAATTAATTGACGGATCACATATGGGGCAAGTACATTTTAGCCAAATGGTTCAATTTCGTACATCGTTTACAAAAATGATAGAGTTTTGTTTTGTTTCCCACCCATGACACATTCAAAAAGTCAGTATTGGCGATATGTTTAAACAGGTAAAATCAATTAATTAACATATACATATTGGACGAAGTCTGCCAAATAGGACAGCAGATATGTTAAGAATGATAATAGTGACTTTCAACAGTTTTTGGCAATGGTTTAAACTGAAATTGAGCAAGAAAATAACAGGACTTACACGACCAGTTCGCCATTCACGAGCCAAGTGCGTTCCTCTCGGCTTGCGTGCTCCATTGGCTCATTGCTATCTTGCAGTTTATCCACCACTTCTTGCGCAAAATCTGCACACTTCTGTTATAAGTGAATACGCAGTGTTACTCAAAGTGTGATAACACAGAACTGCAGGATCCCCCCCCCCCCCATCAATTTACCTTTCGTCATACTCGCACACAATATCATACCATTAGGCTCGGCCCCGAGGCGTCGCCAAAAGTACTACATTATTACCCACGACTATTTTACGTCGTTTTTTTTTCCTACCTGGTCCCTGCTTGATTTTAACTCCCGAGTAAAGATAAACTGAAGGTGTGCTCCAAAATAACACGGTGGCTGCAGAGTGTCTCACAGAGTTAGGTTAATGCCAGAAAGAACCTCAAAGTACCAGTGGGACCCCTTCTTTCCAACTATGACCGAAGTATATAGTGATTTCATGTACTGAATTTGGGCAACAATACCTACCTCACACCAGCTGAGTTCTTCTGCACCGTGGTGAATCCTGATCTGATTATGAATTTTAAGGCATTCCTCTTCGACATCAATCGTGTCCTCGGGGGTCGGCTCTACTGTATCTGGTTCTAGAAATAGATTTGGGGCATTTAAGATATTCTAAAGCAAACTAAAATCAAATATCAAATCGCGAAAGCAAAATAGGTTAATGCAATTGTCCACAATGCGTGTACTAGACATGCCTGCACTATTGGGCAGTAATGGTTTAGCTATAGTGCTCTCTTGTAGGGCTGGGTACCGGTACAAAACCGTTTTTGCTGTTCAACCGGTACAGAATAACTGTACCTGGAGAAAATCAGTAGACCGGATGTTGGACCGAATTGAAAATGACCAGATTATATCGGTAGGCATTCATGTCTTTTGGGGCATACTGTCCCAAGAAAATAACAATGGCGAAATAGAGGAGAGTTCATAGTCATTTTTATAAAGTTACTAACACGTTATCGCATAACGTTGACGCCTAAACAGAGGCGGTTAATGTTGTTTCCATGGAGATAGGATTTTAGAACGCAAATGGACGTCGGATACTCCACCAAACAAAATCCTTTGTCACAAAATTGACTATTGTTTTTAGTATCACCCATCGAAAAATTAGGTCTACGTGCAGACCTGAACCTGATCCTCTGGACCTGGACCTACCTGGACCTTAATTTTCTGTATCAGTACCCAGCCCAATCTCTAAGTGTATCTAAAAAGACAACATTGTAACATTATCTGACAAATAGACCCTTTACCACTTGTAGTGTATTAAAATTAGATTGTAACATTTTTATTTGTACATTGTTGTTCATTGTCACCGACACAGTTGTTACGCAATAAAATAATTTACATTCACTCCTTAAATAACTCCATCAGGTTGGCAATTATTCATACAGTAAGGTTCTTTATGGAAACAACCAAAGAGTATTTTCTTCCGACGTCTTGATGTCTATCAGGTACCATCGTCAGCTGAGCCACGTTCTGGACTGCATTTTCGCTGCTGCAGCGCCACCTACATCTACTATAAGTAGCAGCAAGAAGTAGTTTCCAGTAATTCTACCCTGATGATGATGTCTGATAGACATCGAAGCGTCGGAAGTAAGTTTTCCTTGGTTGTGGCTGAAGACCCTTACTGTATTCACATTCACTGTGTTACCGACCTGCAGTTGTCTCGCAGAGTCCAAGGGATTTGGCGCACCGACATGACATGAATAGCTGAAACTGCGCCATGTGTTGAAAGCCATTCTTCACCAGCATGTCACAGGTCTTATCTGGATAGTTGTTCTTACACTCGCTGTTAATAGACTCTTCAAAAGTACCAAAAAAACAATAACAGTAAATCGTTTCAACAGCTTGGTTGATCAAATTAAACATATCTTCTTTATGCCCCTGTCACATTTGGCGAAAATCGATCGGACGACGATTCTGCGGCAATCGCCCGAGCCTCGCCTATAATAATAACAGTTGTACAAAGTACAAAGTATGGCTTATATGTGACAGGGAGTGTTTTTAGGTGAAAAATAAGCGCAACCCTCTGTCGATCTTAAATTTGGCCGATCTTCCATCGATACGCCCTAAGATCGTGGATAATGTGACAGGGGTATACAGGAATTAAGAAGCTAAAAAGTTGATTCACAGGTCTTTGTACGGGTGGGAGGGGGGTAGATGCGGATACTTCAGTGTTGTAAAATCCAACACAAATCCTAATTATAATATTTGAGGCCATGTAAAGAAGTCCTTTTCGCGTAGGGGTCACATTGTATTGTATACATATTGCAAAGTACACAGCCCTCTTTTTTATTATTTTGCAGATGCTCCAAAGACTTCTCTGTCGTTTTTATTAGTGCATAATAAGCAGTGCCTTTCCATGCTAAGTAAACTTGTTATGTCAGTGCAAATGGAACTTGACCTATTCGACTCAATAATTTGACAACGATACAAGAAGACCATGTTCAATTCCACCATAACAATAGCACTAAAACTACTATTCTACTAGATGATGTTTATCTTGAGATATGAATTTTTGTGTTGCATACTTCACAATTAGAATATCATCTAAAACACAAAAGAATCGTTTTTGTCTATAAAATTTGTACAGCACTCATATTTCGCAGCACAAGTGGGGTGTAAGAGACATGAACAAGATGTCATTGTACAAAATAATAATGTCCTCCCGTTACCTATCTGAGCGGCAGATTGTTTGTTGTGGGGTAAACAGTGTACCAGGACATACACAAACAAACAGATAAAGAAGGAATGTGTTCAAAACAATTCCTTATAGCCTTTGAAGCGATACGTATACAATACAATGTGACCCCTACGCGAAAAGGACTTCTTTACATGGCCTCAAACATTATAAATAGGATTTGTGTTGGGTTTTACAACACTGAGGTATCTGCATCTACCCCCCTCCCACCCGTGCAAAGACCTGTGACTCAACTTTTTAGCTTCTTAATCCCTGTATACCCCTGTTGTATTATCTACGATCCTCTAGCGTATCGATGGCAGATCGACAGTTGGTTGCGCGTATTTTTCACCTGAAAACCGTCCCTGTCACATATAAGCCATACTTTTTAACTGGTACAATTGTTGTACAATAAAGTTATTATTATAAGGGAAGCTCGTGGGATTGTCGCAGACTCGTCGTCCGATCGATTTTCGCGCAATGTGAAAGGGGTACTACCACATGGATCTACACGGCGATCGCACTGTGACCTAACTTAAAGACGTGTAGTCCTTCATCCTATAATTGGAAAATCGTGCAAGGTCAAAAGCAACTGATGATGAAAAGAGACCAAAAGACATAAAGATCTTATTTTTTTCCTATTTCCTTAAAGGCTCTCTTAAGTATCTGGTTGTAGTGCGCACACAGACTACATTCTAATGCAACGGCGGTGCTATACACTAATCAACAAGACTTTGACATCGGGGCACAATAAATGATTGTATAATAGGTATTTCAAGGAACTAATATTTTTTTAAAGGGTTAGAATAAATGTCGTTGAATATAATTGTCTTGTAAGGCTTACTATAGAAACAAATTAATGACATTTACATAATCCATCTTCAATAGAATGTAACATATGGCTGTATAGATACTTGTATTATAACCAATAAGGTAAAATAGACTTGTATAAAATCTAGTATCCCGGATGCAAATTGAGTATTTGCTTGGCAATCTTGTCCCATTCAAGTTGTTTCCTCTGACAAACCTTTTTGCTCAATTGAAATCATGCAATACACTGAGTAGCACGCGTAGAAACTGTTATCAGGATGCCACAGATATTCTTACGTCAATATCATCCAAGTCAACCCCAGGAAGTTAAACTTTTAAGAAAATCAGACTAAATGAGTCATGTAACATACATACAATACATATTTGACCGAAACAGTGCAACATTTCTCTCTATATGTATTGTTTGTTAACAATGAAATTCCTCATGTTGAATCAAGCTCGAATCGACCAATTTTAATCTTACCATGAATAGGTAACAGTTCAAATAAACAACCAAACCTCTAGTGCAAAATCCACAAGCAGCCGCACATTTTGTCTGCATCCATCCCTTATACAGGGATGATTCGCACGTAACAAGCATTGCCGAGTATTTACAGATACAGTCATCGACAGCATTGGTACACTCAACGCTCCTCTCTGCAATCTGCATGGAGATAAACCAAGAAACAGGCGTAGTCGTAGTAGTAGTAGTAGTAGTAGTAGTAGTAGTAGTAGTAGTAGTAGTAGTAGTAGTAGTAGTAGTAATAGTAGTAGTAGTAGTAGTAGTAGTAGTAGTAGTAGTAGTAGTAGTAGTAGTAGTAGTAGTAGTAGTAGTAGTAGTAGTAGTAGTAGTAGTAGTAGCGGTAGTGGTAGCAATAGTAGTAGCAATAGTAGTTGTATTTTAGTGGATTATTTCTTCACATTCATATCGGAGACCGAATAACGGCATGTTAAATTGTTCCTACATTCAGGGTCATAAATCATAAAATACACAATATATCAATCAATTTTGCACATCTATCTGCAAGCGTTCTTTAAAGCTATCCAGAGAGGATGCCCCTACTGTGCTTGGTGATAACAAATTCCACTCTACGATAGTTCTGGGAAAGTACGAATTTTTGAACACATCAATCCTAGCTTGGTAACTCTGGTACTTGAAGTCATGGCTGTTTCTTGTTCTTTTTGAGCTGGTATTAGATACTTATCAGTCGGTACGTCCACCAGCTTATTGGTCATTTTGTACATCATGCAAAGTCTGGACATTTTCCGTCTGTCTTCAAGTGATGTCCACTGCAAATCTGTTTTCATTTTGGTAACACTAGCATGCCTGTTGTAGTTGTTTGTACAGAATCTGGCAGCTTGGTTCTGTACCCTTTCAACTTTATCTTTTTTTTTTGTGTCTTTCTTTGTATACGGATCCCATACTGTTACAGCATATTCAAGGTTAGGTCTTACCAGTGACGTGTATGCAAGTGATTTTACCCTGGCTGGGCATGCCCACAAGTTGGTTTTGATCACTGCCAATGTCTGTTAAGCATTGGTTGTTATTTTGTTAACATGGACACCCCACTTCAGCCCAGTTGTTAATGTAACACCCAGGTATGGGTGGGTTTTTGTGGTTGCTTATGTCTGACCACAAAACTGGTAAGGGGACACATTTGGTGTGCGTTTGTTCGTTATGTGTATGATATAGCACTTATCAGGATTGAACTGCATAAGCCATTTCCTTTGCCATTCTTCCAGGGTGTTCAGATCTTTCTGAAGAAGTTGTGAGTCATTCTTTGCAGATACCTCTATATATAGCAGACAATCATCGGCGAATAACCTCACACTTGAATCGAGCTGGTCTGGCAAGTCTTTTATGAGCGCAATTGTTAGCTAAATGTTTGTTTCTATTCGGGCAGGTGCCTGTAAAGCTAGAAGAAATCTAATAGCTCATCGAAAACTTTAAAAAGAACATCATCATCCGGCTATTTCGTTCAGATACCCTCCATCAAAGAACCTCCTGGAAACATTGTTTTCTGGCTTATCCTAGTCAGAATCTTTCTGCGTATGTATTATATTTGTATATGTATTCTTGTCTTATATGTTTTGATATTAATCGTTGTTCATTAATATGGGCGGAGTACATGAAATAAACCAAAATGTACCGTGTGGAAGCAGTGTAAGATTTTTGTCATACATTCAAAGTTGCACATTATTCATGTATTCCATAAGCTGTTTTTGAAGACAATAACTATTTTCTTTAAACATACATCGACTAATATCTAGATGTTCATCAAATACTTAGTAAATTGACGCTTTAAACTATGAGTTTTAAAACAAAAACGTTTTAACTTAACCGGAGATGTGTTATCTTACTTTCCACGTCAACATTGTGTGAGTCATCATATAAAAATTCCGGCTCATCTAATCTCATTTTATCGATCATAAAGTCTAACAACCATTAACCGTTAGGGCACAGAAGGTCATTTCAAATCTTCTCGTTTTTTTCGTTATTCTTAGTGTTTCACATGACTGTCAATGACTCTGATATTGTTATTTGAACTTTTCCGTTGCCTACTCCGCTTTATTTCTTCTTATAGGCGGTTCCTTGCATGTTAGAATACCTGTTATGACTGCCTCGTGGGCATAACGTTACCACATCAGGTCTCTTTTACTTACATATTTTGACCATGCGACCACTGCCGAGGATCATAGTCGAACAGTTCAGTTGATACTTTAAATTTTTATATACACACCTTTTTTACTTCAGACTCAGCCTCAAGAAGCGGAGAGTCATCCTTTGGAATGATGACATCACCCGGAGATCCTGAAAAAAATCGATACCCGCAGGATGTCATATTTGGAACATTGAAATACATCCTTGCCCAGTATTCCCGACATGCCTAAACTTTGACTAAAGCTAAAGGCGCAACCCGGCGTACGTGCAATTTGTCTGTACGTTTTTTTAGAGACCACGTCCGCCACGTATTTCTGAAAACGTTCAGGCTGTACAGGGCAGGCGCGTCGCCGTACTGGCTTGCACGGGGGACGAATCCGCAGCCCGATAGCACACAAAGTTTTGCCTGCACGTAAAGTTCTACGGCGTGTCTGTGTGCTCCAAAATCCGCCTGATTCCCTACAAGTTCGTATGGAGGCGGTACTTACCACTTTAATACGGATCCCAAAAGATTGCCCACGTTTTGGCAAGTAGACAGCACGTATTTGCTCCTACGGCGGGTTGTGCCCTTAGCTTAAATGAAGACTCAGACATGTTTACAGTATCATGCAAACTAATCATAACAATGAAAATGAATAAATTGTCGGTGTGTTTTGTCTGCCTGTTTGTGTGTTGTATGTGTTTGCGTGTATCTTTGTGTTGTGTGTGTTGTGTGTGTGTTGTGTGTGTGTGTGTTCCTATGTTTTTGTGTTTGTATGAAAAAGTTTTTGTGCGTATAGATATATGTGCGTGCGTGCGTTTGGGTGTGTGGGTGTCCGGTTGTGCGGGTATTTTTACCTGCACTCAACTTTAGGACTTCTCTCTATATATTGTAATATTTGGTATGTGAATAGTGTTTGGGGCGACAGGCCTGGAATGATGTAGACTTTGCAGCAGAAATTCAGATGGCATAATCATACTAGCCTTTTAGATAAGGTGTTCACAGAGGATGCATTGCAATGTTCCAGAGAGAGTGAGAGTGCGAAGCTTTACTATTTTGCCTTTTCTAGATGTACAGTTACCGTATCTTGCCTTTTCCAGAAATGACTCTCAACATACATGACAAGTTAATATTTGTACCTTTACATGAAGCGTAACGTCAACTTTTGTTATTCCGCCGTATCAAAAGGTGTTGATTTGATTATATGGACAACATCCGCCTACGTATCAATTCTCCTCCGTTTAAAAAAACAAACATTTTCGACCATGATGTAAGTTGTACAAAGCTGCTGCAAAATGAGAAAATTTGAATTGTATAGAGGAATAAGAATACGGATAGTGATTGAGAATTCCAAAGTCAAAGAATGAGATGCATGCAAAAGAACAAAAAATGAAAAAAAATCTGTGTTTAGTCATTTATTTCAACCTTCCACTTTGATTCCATAACGAAGCATAACCTTTTTTGTTGCCAGACAATTCGTATTTTCTTATTCGCACGCTCGCCACAGTTTAGGGATTCAGAGAGGACGTCATCCATATACAGAAATTAACATGGCTTGATAGAAAAGAATATATGATACTTTAGATATATACCTAAAAATGCAACATCGGTCACCCGTGATCGAAGCACACTTAGAAATATATGGTAGTTTGGTGCACTCCAGAAAAGGTCTAGAAGACTTAAGCGATTCCGCCAATCATTACAAACTGCATCACAAAGTTTGAAATATCATACTTAATCATTCTGTTGTAATAAAGAATATTTCCCCACATGCAAATGTTGAATTCTGAACACAGTCTACAAAAAGTTTAACACATTTCACAGTAAGAATATCGGCCGTTTACATCACATGAGTGATAGTACCCAGAAGTTTGTGTATACATGTAGAGACCTATTTAAAATATTGAGTATAATGCAATCTTAGTGGTTAGGTTTGTCTGCTCATCCAATTCAGAGGTCAAAATAATCTTACTAGTTTTTCCTGGCAAATAGAACAATATTCTGTGTAACAAAAACTACGCTTGTTGGGGCTGTAACTGGGCCTCCCGGATGTTGGTCGGGCGTGGCGCTATAAGAGAGATTCATTCAGGCTAAAACGACAATATTCCCGATAATATTATGTGATTAAAAGGAACCCCTCTCAGTATTGAGAAAAGAGCAGTCTTTTACTCACAGCCCAGGTCGTCCATGCCACGTTAAGGTGGGGTCACACATGCGTATATATTCAAGTCCGTTTGAGGTGCGTATGACGCTCTTAGTCTCTACCAGGCTCCACAGATCGCGGGAAAAATAGTACAAATTGGACAAATGTAGATACATATCATGTCAGATGAGTTAGCTCACCGAGAAGTATGGTTAGCGACCCAGCTAACTCGTCTGACATGTTTACGTCTGTCCAATTTCTATTATTTTTCCAACGACCTGTGGAGCCTGGTGGAGGCAAATACTCCCATGTGCGGCTCATACGGACTTAAACGTATACGCAGGTGTGACCCCACCTTTAACGACATGCCATAGCAATTGAAGTGAGGATAATAAACCTTACCTGAAACTGTAGAAAGAGGGAAAACCAGGACGAGTATGACCGCACATGGGAACACCTTCATGTCGCTTTCTTTAGCCTCTGTTGTGGTTCCCGCACTTCAATAAAGGCAGACTTCTGTTCACAACAACGGACGCTGGACGCCAAATCGTGTGCGTCTGACGTTTTTAGCTGCGCACAAATGCGTACGTGACAGTTTGTCTCTGGTTGACTGGTCTTGAAAGACTGGGAGATTATACTACTCGGCACGCTATTGGTCAGAACATATCATATGCTATCAAAATGATTGCGTGGGCCTATCTAATATTACAAATGGCTGAGCGGACCTACATGAAGGTTTGTTTACATCAAAATATGCCCTTACTACAGATAGCATGTCGATCTGTTATGCGGACACTGGTGTCAAGAATAGCAACAATACATAGCTACCTGCCTCACGGTAACAACATCCAGATGTTAGAAAGCCTCAAACCATTACTTTCAGACTTTTGCAGTTGAGATGTTGCTTTTCTACGAGTATGTGTTTGTAATTGTGTAATAGAAATTCATAAAGTAGGTGAGAATTGTAATTGGATGATTTGACGTTGACACATACCTCCAAGTCACGTATTTAAGTTTGATTTTTTTTCTTGTCTAAAGATAATAAGATAATAAAGACATAGTCTCTGATTTTTTTTCTTCCATGGTTGATGGCATTATAAACTTAGGTATATATACATGGATGGCAGAGAAATATGTTTTTTTTTTTAATTCATCGATTAGATTTGACGTCATGTTTTGCGATAAGGCTTGTATTCGACATTTGCATGTGGTATCTGATAATCAGATACCTTATGAAAATATCAGAAATGTTATGAATTCCCCCTCCCCCCAAAAGATAATTTCAAGCTAAAACCTTTTGACATAGACTTTTGTGATATAACACAAATTATTTTTCAAAGCTTATTTCTTTACCATTTTGTCAGACTATCCTTAGATACAATGTACAAAAAAAACCCTGAAAAGTATACACCCAAATTGGCAAATAAGCTAAGACCGGTATTTACGCTGAAGTACTGTAACAAGCTGCTTGGGGGCAAAAATCTAATCGTTTCCAGGTATTATCAAGATCTATCTACATACCAAATATCAATACTATCCATCCAGGCGATCTCCAGTTATGCCGGCGTTCTACACACACACACACACACACACACACACACACACACACACACACACACACACACACACACGCGCGCGCGCGCGCGCGCGCGCACACACACACACGCACACACACGCACGCACACACACACACACACACACACACACACACGCGCGCGCACACACACGCACACGCACGCACGCACACACACACACACACACACACACACACACACACACACACACACACACACACACACACACACACACACACACACGCATACATACATACATACATACATGCTACCCAAAATATAACCTTCTTGGCGAAGGTAAACATAGTATTTCGACAGACGTATATGCATAAAAAGCATGTAAAATATACTCAACTATTGATTTTTATGTTGTTTTCTAACCCATTTCTACCATCCAAATATTGATTGAATGTGCACAAACATGTTGCACACGAAGTGACGCACGGATAATCACAGACTACGAAATATTTCTCAGCGATCATCTAACCGGATTTAAATGGATCGATATTTGCTGCGGTACGAATAAAATGTTTGTCTCGAGTGAGGGTCCGATTGATAAACCTTCAAACCATGTACCAGCTCGAATGTTAATTGATGGTTATGATTAAGCCACAGCAAATGGATCTTATGAATGATACTCTCTGTATACTCCACATCTAATGAAAGCGGCAAAAAAAAACAGATGTGTGAGAAAAGAAAAAAACATAAAGACTTTATTTTCAAAATAGACAATATTAACGCTGTATGAAGAGTTAAGGCAAAACATGGGTATCACAACCAACAAGTCATTTATTTTCTATTCAAGAAGTGTATACGTATCGAAGTAAAATAATTGGATTGGATTCACATACAATAGAATCCAAAATAATAAGGGAAAATCCATTTTATTCCCTTTTATATCGACTTAAAAATCAGAAAATGAAGCCATTTATTCTACAAAATTGCCGTTTTAGCTTCCCATTTAGGAATCCAAGACGTCTTGGAGTAATATGACTCAAACAGATTTTTCAATATTCAGCCACAATGGATGGATTTCTGCATTATAAAGGGTCACTTTGAGGCAACGCGGATTCTTTGAGTCACTCGACTCAAGATGGGAAACTTTGAGTCATATGACTCCAGAAAGGGCCCTTGAGTCACTCGACTCAAGATGGGAAACTTTGAGTCATATCAGAGTCATATGACCCAAGACGGGGCCTTGGAGTCATATGACTCAAGACAGGGCCTTGGGACTCAAGACAGGGCCTTGGAGTCATATGACTCAAGACAGGGCCTTGGGACTCAAGACGGGGCCTTGGAGTCATATGACTCAACAGTCAATGGACTCACCGACTTTGAGTCTTTCGACTATGGATAGGGATTTTGAGTCATATGACTCAAGACGGTGCCTTTGTGTCACTTGGCTCGAACTAGGGAGTACTTAACCTTGATGTATTGCTAGTTACTGTCTAAAATTTACAAGTGATTCCAATCACCTTTTCCATGCAAGCGCTGTCCAGAAAATGACAAAACTATTTGGACGCCAGACTCTCTCTCCTGTTACTGTCGAGTTCCCTCCGTCATGTTTGAGTCCCTGAAATAAACATCCCCCGGGAGGATATCGCTCCTCTGTTAATCAAATCACTATGTGGGTTATCATCTCAAAGCAGACGCTACGGTGATTACACAACACAATAGAAGAAAAAGCCTTCGGTGCTGTTAGATAATTATGTCCACTGACAAGTAACTTGTATATATGAAGCATGGACCGACCCTTTTGCTCTCCAATCCTTGTGACACCTGACAGCTCTTTCTTGTACCTGACAGCTCTTTCTTGTACCTACACGCTCGAATATCCAAATGTATGCAGGTATTTGCTTTAATCAAGGAGTGTAAATAGTCCTTGCTCTATCAAATCCTAATATTCATCAGCGTCACTGTAACCACTTATTTTGGTTGCATAGAAAAATCCGAAGTATAACACATTTATAAGCTAAAAGTTAGTTTAATTTCTTATTGGTAACCAGACCAGCTAGCCCGACGCGAAAAGCATTACTACAGAAAGCCACAAAAGAGTCTTTACCAAAAGACTGGTCACACTTAGTAATGGCCAAGCAGATGTTTGGCAAAGTTGTTTTTTCACGTATTTTGTGGCAGTCACGTACGTCTTTCTTGTAGAGATTTTTTACAGGTAGTTTAAGAAAAATGTACTCTCAAAGCTTCAGGAGTTTGAAACAAATGCTCTTACACTTACATATTTACTTGAATTAGTTAAAAACGATTAAGCCCAGTCTGGAGTCAAATGACTCCAAGGGCCCTGTCTGGAGTTACTCGACTCAAAGTTGCCGATCTTGAGTCGAGTGACTCACAGACACCGTGTTGAGTCACTCGACTCAAAGTGACCCTTTTAAAATAATTGACTGGACGTTCCTGATAATGAAAGTCTTTTTTTTTCACTGTCAACAGGATACTCCTGTCATGTAGACATTTTACATTACGAGACAACATCTAGCTTGTCTTGGTAATTGAGGAAGGGTATGAAGGGTATAGAGCAGTCTATGTACAACTACAAACTTGATGTAGTTATGACCCCTTCCTAGAAATAAGGACATTACATGTTATACTTGTGACGGAACAGCATCTTAAAATATTGTAACAGCCACACACGTGGCACAGTTGCACTTTTTTCGAAGCATTTTGTTACTTAAAACCCCCAAACATAGTCCCCTTCGAGCACGTCACTTCGCTGCAGCGCGTGTATTCCTACCTATTTTTACCATGTCTGTGGTCAGGCGCAAAATAGTGCGCAGGACAAAAGAGGAGAGTCGGGTCAGTACTTGGATGGGAGACCGCCTGGGAACACCGGATGCTGTAGGCGTGCCATCATTTTTTATTTTTTTCAACTTTTTTCCCAAAAAAAGACTTTTTCTCAAAAAAGGCTCCTATAAGAGGGCCTCCTAAACAGCATCTTTCGCCTACGGCCATATCACGTTGAATACACCCGATCTCGTTCGATCTCGGAAGTTAAGCAACGTCGAGTCCGGTCAGTACTTGGATGGGAGACCGCCTGGGAACACCGGATGCTGTAGGCGTGCCATCATTTTTTATTTTTTTCAACTTTTTTCCCAAAAAAAGACTTTTTCTCAAAAAAGGCTCCTATAAGAGGGCCTCCTAAACAGCATCTTTCGCCTACGGCCATATCACGTTGAATACACCCGATCTCGTTCGATCTCGGAAGTTAAGCAACGTCGAGTCCGGTCAGTACTTGGATGGGAGACCGCCTGGGAACACCGGATGCTGTAGGCGTGCCATCATTTTTTATTTTTTTCAACTTTTTTCCCAAAAAAAGACTTTTTCTCAAAAAAGGCTCCTATAAGAGGGCCTCCTAAACAGCATCTTTCGCCTACGGCCATATCACGTTGAATACACCCGATCTCGTTCGATCTCGGAAGTTAAGCAACGTCGAGTCCGGTCAGTACTTGGATGGGAGACCGCCTGGGAACACCGGATGCTGTAGGCGTGCCATCATTTTTTATTTTTTTCAACTTTTTTCCCAAAAAAAGACTTTTTCTCAAAAAAGGCTCCTATAAGAGGGCCTCCTAAACAGCATCTTTCGCCTACGGCCATATCACGTTGAATACACCCGATCTCGTTCGATCTCGGAAGTTAAGCAACGTCGAGTCCGGTCAGTACTTGGATGGGAGACCGCCTGGGAACACCGGATGACCCCCCGCTGTCCCTACAGCGACTCCTGGGTTGAGCAACATCTGCTTGGGGATCGAGAGTAACCAAGCAGATGTAGGAAAAAG
>NW_023365788.1:389259-392267 GCF_000003815.2 Branchiostoma floridae
TAGCCTGATTAAATCTCGCTTATAGCAGCCCGCCAAACATCCGCCGGCCCACTATCAGCTTGATAGAGAATAGCCCTTAGTGAAGGGAACTGGGTTTTCCATATATGGATAATGTATGTAATTGCCGGGAGCCCACCAGAGCCTGGCTTTTGGTTGCTATGGACTGGGGTGGGTTGCTATGTGGTGATTGACAGCATCACACCTCTTATCTGTAGTTGATCTCTCTGATCTGTGCCACTTGTACTGATGGTGGGAACAGAGTTCTACTATTATAAAATGATGTCTTTTGTTAACAACCGCTACACCGAAGAACTAATGTGAAAATTACCCTTCAATACATAGAATAGCATTCATTTAGGTAGATGTGCCTGTGGCATAACTTTTGATGTGCCAATCATTATAGGAGGGACATATCTACTCTCCAAGCAGAGGTTGGTGGGAAAAATCGTGACCTATTCCTATCATATTTTTTTTTTCGACCGGCTTTCCCACCGCCGGTAGGACATATCATGGTTCTGAGAAGTTTGACCAAGGAGGTTGACAGGCTTCAACTGTCACAACAACATCATTGAACATGGCGCATTTTTGTGAACCAACTGTTTTTCTGCAGTTCTCTGCCTATATAGATTTTTAAAAATGTACTTTATGCCAAGCTTTCGTTGCTGGCCACATAAAATCTCACCACCAGGCAGATAAGCAAAAACTGATAGTGTACGGCGTATTAATGTTATTTCGTATCAGAACTCGCTCACCAATGAAAGGCAGGGTACTGGACACAGGCAGGAAGCCTGTAACGACGACTAGCGACACCACCATGGACAGCAGCACGGTGACGCCGAACCCGATCCTGTCACCTTTGTCGATGGGCATGATGAAGGTGATGATCATGAGGATGATGAGGATGAGGCAGGGAGAGATGGTTGTGGAGTAGTGGTAGGTTGGATCTCGTTTGAGCGTCATAGTCAGACAGGCCGTGTTGTTTCTAGCTGATAGAGTAGTTTTTCCACTCCACTCTCCCGTGACAATGTCGGCCTCGTAGTTCTGGCAGGTCAGGAAGTTGCTGTCTTTGTGTGTTGTGGAATTGGAACAGTCTAAAAAAGAAAGTTTCAAAATTTTTTCAATGCAAATTATCGGTATCATACGTCGACATGATATGTCTAGAGAGAATAGAGATACTAAGAAGTTCCTAATGACGTCTAATCGGACAGATTTACGTATGTGCCATTGGTTTCTCATATTTATATTATATTATATTATAACATAGATAAGGTTACGGCTCCGATTGGAAAAAGAGACGTGACCCCTAAGTGTCCACATGTCATACCGGGATACTGTAAATGCATTTACGTTCGCGGGCATTTAATTCGCAGTGGCGGATATACGACATTTCGGGGTAGTATATTTGATTTGATTAAGTTCGCGACAGCACCATGCTCTGTAGTCCCTTACTGCCAAGGAAAATGTTCGCTGGTGGTTTTAAGTCCGCGGTGAAGCTGCCATCGCAAAAACTGCGAACATTAAACCACCGCGAAAGCGCCTGCATTTACAGTATACGGTCTATTTACAGTATACTTACTACTTGAGTACGACCGGGCCCCGGGTTCATTTTAAGTCAGACTTAAACTCAAAAATCCTCCCGGGACCAGGTTACACCGAAACGCCGATACCTACCCGGAACCTACAATAAAGAGTCTACCTGGTATCCGACAGTCCACCGAAACAAATTTGTGGCTTCAGAGACAGACCTGGGCTACATGCCTAACGGATACCTGTGCAATCTGGACCGTAGCCTTACGTATGCTACCAAGTAGTGTCTTTTTACCTTCCCATCATGCAATGCGTGCATACATTAATATCACTAGCCAGGGAATGGTGCCATGTAATATTATTGTGCCCAAACTTCACCAAACAGCAGTGTTTTTCTGAAAATACTATTGATTGATCATATTATACTACTTGTGCATCAGAAAAACACAAATGCACCAAAAAGCACCCATGGGAAATAATACTGGTTTATTGCATAATACAAGTCAAGAAATGGCAGCCGCGGCTGAATTGATTCCGGACTTTACAACCATTTTAAAAGTATAACATTTCAAGGGCACTCCATCGTAATAAATTTCCATAACAATTATTGCGGTTAAAGATCGTTAAAATTGACAAGGAATCTTTAAAATCTATCATAATATAATATAATATATCAACATTAAAATCAACAACAAAATATTCGTGTTTAACGGTCACAATTCCTTATTCAATACAGTGGTAATGTAGGGTATCGGACTGTTACGGTAGCGCTCAGTTCGTGTGTATATAGAGTTCAGTTTGTGGCTAGTCCGCGTTAGCCGACCACTAGCTTCACCCCGGGACTGGGGAAGCCAGTCTCTGAAAGCCGATTTCAGAAGTTTCAGTCCGAACTTCTTGCATAGTTGTTCCCTCCTGGATTCAAGGGTGGGTAGTCCGAGTTGGGTGAGGGCTTCTGAGTAGTGAGTGTACTTATTGCCCAGAATGATGCGGCAAGCACGGCGTTGGATGGTCTCTAGACGGGATGACTGGTTTTTGGTAAGTCCGGGATTCCAAACAGGGACAGCATACTCACAGATGGGGCGCACGTAGCAAGTGTAGATGGTGACTAGATCAAGTTCGGGAACTCTGAACATCTTCAACCGTCTTAGGATGAATAGACGTTTGCCGCTTTGTTTAACCATGTGGGTTACATGACTGTCCCACTTCAAGTTACTTTGCAACCACACTCCCAATAATCTTGCTACAGTTACTTCCTGGAGGGTGTGGCCGGCTAGTTGGAGAGAAGGGAGAGGGGGAGGTGTTCGTCTGAAGAAAAAATGCATCACTTTGCATTTATTTGGGTGCAATTGCATGTGACTTTTACTTGTCCATGCGTCAAGGGCATCTAGGTCTTGTTGCAGGTTTGATTGCTGTCTAATCTGTCTACTTTCCATCATATTCAGATCATCCACAAAATTCCAGTGGTCTGATCGTGCGTCGCT
>NW_023365788.1:392367-404482 GCF_000003815.2 Branchiostoma floridae
TGTCAGTGTCCTCCATTCTGACATGAACCCTTGTAGGCGGTACGTTGCTTTCTCCCAGTCAGGAAGTCACTCAGCCATGGAAGAAGAGAAGGTCGGCATCCCAGTTCTATCAGACTCAAAATCGCGGTTGTGTGATCTATGCGGTCGAATGCTTTCGCAAAATCCGTCAGGACCAGACTACTTATAGTGTCTCTTTGGTCTGAGGTTTTGGAAAGTTGATTTAAGATGTCAACAAGGCAATGAGTTGTTGATCTTCCCGGGATACCTCCGAATTGCCTGGGGTCAACTTGTGGGGTAATGTCAGCAAGAATCCACTTGGCGATAAAGCTCTCACATGTTTTAGACAGTAGGGAGGTCAGTGAGATGGGTCTGAGATCACTCAAAGATGGTGGGTTTGTTTTAGGAAGTGGTATCACGTTTGCTTCGTGCCATTCCCGAGGAACACACCCCTCCGCCAGAGAAGTATTCAGGATCATTGTGAGTGGGTGACTAAGTTCGTAAGCGAACTCCTTGATCAGTCTGCCTGTAATGTTGTCAGGGCCGGCTGCCTTACGGACTCGAACGTGTTGGAGTTTGTGGTACATCTCCCACACCTTTACTTCGGGGGGTTGTCTTGCAGGGAGGAAGGCTGGTAATTGTCTGGTGTTCAGGGGTGGCAAAGAACATGTTATATTGCTCAGTGTGTTGTTGATGATGTCTGCAATAGCCTTGGTGTTGTTGGCAGGAATTCCTTCCACGTTGATTGTAGCATTGGTTTTCCTCATGTTGGCCATTGACTTTATTTCTTTATGCCAGTTAGCTGGGTCTAGCTTTTTAAGATTCTGCACTCTGTTGCTGTAGAACGTTTGTCTGGCATTCTTGATCTTTTGTTGTATTTTGTTTCTCAAGATTTTCCATGTACTGGTCTTGTCATTGTTGAAGGCTTTCTGGCGTTCAGATATAGTAAAGATATAGTATGGGAAAGTAAAGAAAATGATATTTGTCAACAATTATTACAAAAACATTTCAACAAACATCATTTTCTTTACCACCAATCAATAGTATTTTCAGAAAAACACTGCTGTTTGGTGAAGTTTGGGCACAATGATATTCACATGGCACAATTCCCTGGCTAGTGATATTAATGTATGCACGCATTGCATGATGGGAAGGTAAAAAGACACTACTTGGTATGCTACTGTGATTTTTATGCGTCTGGTGTAGGAAGACATAAACTTTGATCTATGAATTTTTAGTTGTAGACATATCCAGACTACCATATATACCTATTGTGTACTCTTCCCCAGCTCTCCAGCACACCGCACACGTCATGTTGTCCTGTGGGAAGAGGAAGGGGTCCAGGATGCAGGTCGTGGTGGTCAGTGATTCAATAGGCCAGGTCACCTCCCCGTTGTTCAAAATCTTGACCTCTGACTTAGGAAACCCGCCACTATAACCTGTGTCAGCGCTGATAAGAAAAAAATAACTTTAAGCTTTCCTACCTGGCTAAGTTGGCATTTTGACTTTCCATTTTTTTCTCATTAATGAATTAAGAAAGAAAAGAGTCGAAAATAATTTCAGCAGGTTGGTAGGATATAGGATAATTCTTGTACACAACCAGGATATACTTAATGTGCTTACTTTTCAGTTTCTGTCAGACACCTTCTTTAGAACTTCTTACTAAAGTTCTGCTTCTCGCCGATATATGTAGCCGATGTAGGTGGCGCTTTTGAGGCGAGAACACTATCCCAAACGTGGCCAAGACACCGAAACGTAAGCACTGTAAGTATATCCTAGATGTGTATAAGAATTCTCCTATATCCTAACATAAGAGTCGTAACGAATATTGATGGATGAGCATGGAAGAATTCTAAATATCCCCTGCTGTTAATTTGGAGCATAGATTACTTTAGGTTGCACAAAAAGACATGACGAAATATTTACTTTCTCTCCAGGATCAATGTTGGCTTCCAGACTTGATCATCTAGGATGAACATACGATCCAATCCTCCATATTGTTTGGTTTCCCATTCCAGTCGGTCGTCTTTCCATGCCTGTTACATACAAAAACAACATACACAAGACCACATACTTCTGATTAGAAAATAAACAGCCGTGTAAAAATGAATTACAAACGAGTCACTTGCGATATGTTTGCTATTAGAATAAGTACGTTTGAAAAGTATATCTATCTTCTTTTGATTAATGTAGAAGATGCTAATTTAGGTATCATGCTTGTGCATTCGGAACTGCATTGCTTCTCTGTAACTGAACCTAAGGGTACTCAGGTTTATGTAACTCTTTTTTGTACCTATTTCACAACAACACACACTTTGTATATGCTTTGTCTTAAGATAGCAAGTCTTTATCTATCATAATCAAAATAGGAATTCATCGTCATTACAAGTAATAGCAAAATGACTGTGAGTTGAGGAAAATGAACTTACGTATTCAGCTTTAAAGGATGTTACTATCTGTTCCGCTTTTTCATCCTGAAAGGAATTTACAAAACAGACGCCATTACGATTGTGAATTCAGAGAACATAAGCCTTCATAGGAATAGATCGGTGGCTAATGTATGCTTTTTGCGACCGATCTGGTCGGAGATCAGTTTTTAGTGCTTTGTTAGTCAGAACAATGTTTTCTCATCAACGGACACAAGACTCAACACTAGAAAGACACTGGTGGTCAAAGGAAATTGTTTGCAACCGTTGAGAGTGTATCTGTAAATTCTATCAAAAATATTGAGTAGGTAAAAAAAAAGTTCAATGTATTAATCAACGTGGCGGAAAAAGTCTTCATACTAATTCATTGAGGACATAGCGACGTTTTGAAATTCTGCCATCTGGTATTTCTCACTTACCAAGTTGATGACGTTGACCACATATGCCTTTATATTCAAACTAGTTGTGGGAGACACCGCCTTGTTGTAGACATTTGCGCTCAGAAGGTCCTTTTGTAGTTGGAATTTTTGGTCGACTGTAATACAAATGTTAAGACTGGTGGTAAGTTTATTCCATAGCTATGTATGTGTGCGAGAGATCTTATTTGGCATCCTTAACGATTTGAACTTGAGAGTTCCAAAGACAAAGTGTTCTAGAATTGCTACAATATGTATATCGGCAATCGCAATAGGTACAGAGTGGGTTGGACAGAAAGTCAGAGAGAGAGGGTAAGAGAGAAAGAAGGAGGTAGTTGGCCACAGTCACATTGTGAAATTTATATTCTACATGTTAATTGTATACATCACAGCGTCAGGTTAAGGTACAAGGTTGTTCCGTTTAAGGTACCTACCTAGTACTTAATTATCCTCAATCAATCATTATCAGAATTACATTTCCAAGTGAAACATATCAAGATACAACAATATTAGATTGATTAAACGAGATGACCTTCGCATTCAGGTTTATCTGTTTCCCAGTCGACTTCTCCTGTTTCGTCATCAGTTACACATAGAGCCCTGTTGGGCGTAGTGTCTTTCTTGAACTTGTAACCTGTATCACATGTGTACGTAATTGTGTCATCAGGCCAGTAGAACTTCAGCTTGGGAGACCGCTGACCAAACTGTGGTTTTCCGGGATCCTTGCACCCCTTTACTAAAAAAAAAAAAAACAAGAATTATAACACTGTGAAGCAAAATGTTTGTGTGCATGTGTTTGTTTCAGATAAAATTCTTCAAAGTCTACAATACTTTCGTTGTTGATACGCTGGCGTCAGCGTCAACAAAGCGATTTGTAAGGACGTCGCAATAGAACATAATGACCATCTTCAAAATGTTGTTTAAAACGAAAGAAATATGTCCTATATGTACCCTAATTAACTTGACGGTCAAAAAAGAACATAACTTGACGACTTACTGTTACAAGGCACGATGTCACAATCCTCGTACCCATCTGGCTTGTAGCACCATGGTCTATTCCAGTCGTCGGGGTTACGACATTTGTTGCCAACAAGGTTTGCCCAGGGGTAATACGCTATGATGCCTTGCTCATCGCTCCATGCGCTACAGTCTACACCGGCTATAGGAGCTCTGGACTCATCCCCTCTGTAATTTGCACCATTTCCATCGAAGCACTCCACTACGTTGGAAGAAAATGTACACTGTTAAGATAATTAAGATAACGTACACGGCGAAGGCACAAAACATTTGCCAATTTTCTCAGTTATTTTTAGATTGTATAATTGACATACATGTATAGCTGACTATGAATAGACTTACCACCATCCTTCATTGAAGTCTTGATGTTGTTGCAGTTGGTGTAAGGGAAAATCTCACAGTTGGGGAAAGCTTCCCAAGAGTCCTCATTATTACAGGAGTACTTCACCTCTTCACACCAAGAACGACAGGGCAGCTTTTGTCGGAGGTTCGGACTAAAACAACAACAAAGAAGATGGCTGAGTGATGATGACGACATAACAGTCAGTGACTCTACCTTTAATTTATTCCCGTTTTTGGATTTAAAAAAAACGAGGTATGTGTTAATTTTTCGGTAAACCGTCGATTGGCGTTTGTACTGAACAGTACAAGTTGTATAATTTATTTGGACAGATTTGATTAATTCACACACACTGGGAGGGTCCAATACTCTTGTGTGGTGGATCTTTTTACGTGCTTGAGCTGTGGCTCTCTTTCTCCGGGCCGAGGGATGATACTTACTAAAGTTATGTACTTATTTTCATCTGAGTGAAGCGAGGAAAGGGCCTCGCGGTCAGCGGCATATACGGATTGGAACCCAGGACCTCCGTCTGTGTTACGGGCAAAACACTCTACCGTGGCGTCACAGGGCCCGACTGCGTGGCCAGAAAAGTTCACCTAACTACTTGCCATCATGCCATCATTCATTAGAATTTTATGGAAACGACATATCCGTATCCAGGTATTGGTGGACCAAACGCAACCAAACCAGCATTCAGGAGTTTGAAACAGACAGGAATGCGTTACCTGGCCTCGCAGCGCGGTACAATGGTAGCACAGACGAGCTCTCTAACACGGGGGTGGCAATCAGACTCGGCAAGGCTTTCGAGGTCGGTGAATGCTGCCGAGTTTGTTACCATGTCCAACGTGGTGTGACTGTAGTCCAGTGGGTTGGGGAGTGTCATCTTTGAGCCCCACTCAAGGCCCCTGCATATCGTCAACGACGATGGAATGTCTTGACACGCTAAACAAAGGAAAATGCATCAAGTAATGTTACCATTGCTCTTGAGACCAATCATCTCAAAAGGTTATATAGATTTATTAAGAATAACTTCAATCATGTAAACTGGCATGCTGGAATAATTACAAAATCGAATTAGGTCACGTGACCCTTTCAGAGCTTATAAAAAGCTTATATAAAGCTTGTCATAAACAAAGAAGAAGTCGTTAATATCGCTACGTGGTGCATAGATGTAAGAAATTATGTGGTTTTAGTGCAAGAAAATGTTATATAATGTGAATTCGTTTAGAAAAATGTGAAACCCCAAATGTGATTTATTTTCAAAATGTGAATCGTCAAATGTTATTCTATGTGAAATAAGGTGACCCTCCAAAAACTGTGAATCGGTGATGTGAAATTGCACAAACCAAATACTTTACAAAAAAAAATCAACAAATATATGTAAACACTTCTCAAAGATTTTAAGTATGTATGCATGCTTGTCATAAACTACGAACTTCGTACGCATCCAAGACAAACGCTGCCTTATTTTTTTACGTACAAGTCGAAATTCCTAGATTCCTATTGATTAGGAACTGTACCCACCACAACTGCTCGCATCCTCGTCACTACGGTCCCTGCAGTCATTGTTTCCGTCGCACCTTCTCCAGGCGTCTATACAGGTTACACCGTTAGCACACCGGTACTGGCCGACCCCACACCGAGCAAACACTGGAAATCAAAATAAATTGTGTATAAAAAGATGTAATAAATGGGCTAATTCTAGCACTGTTTTGATATTCTTACAGGGGTAAATAACACACTACTTCTTTCGAAGAGCATGATTAAAGTCGTAACGATAAGAATTATTCCTAGGTCAAAGAGAACTACTAGTAAATAGAATACAATGAAGTATACTAAATACTGTTTAGAACTGTTGTCAGGGGATAAAGGGTTTTGACAAATGATATATCAGAGTACCCCAAAGTTACACATTGACCTGGGAAATATCTACTATCTATGAGTAATACAATTTAAACGTTATAAGGCGCAATAATAATAATAATAATAATAATAATAATAATAATAATAATAATAATAATAATAATAATAATAATAATAATAATAATGATAATAATAATAATAATAATAATATTAATAATAATAATAATATTAATAATAATAATAAATCTGATTTCAGAAAAGTTTTGTTCGATTTGCTTATTGAGATGATATTACCTTTATCCTCGGCTGCATAGTTGGCCTGGAATCCCTTTCTTGTTTCGTACTCATCGGAGGTAAAGCGCACAGTCATGACGCTGCCACTTGACGTCCTGGGATCAGGGAGGCTTGCTCCATGGAACTTGCCTGTAGGATACAAATAGTCGAGAAAGTTATTCTAAAAGCTGAACAAAGCAGGCCTGCAGGATACTTGACCAAGAATCGTCAACCTGTTGGCTACTTTTATCGAAGCAGTAAAAAACAAATGAATTAGACCACATTATATATATAAAATATAATTGCATGTGTACTAGAATTATCTCAACAGGGAAGGACATATTTAGTACGCAGAAAGAGAAAAGGAAGTACGCAAGTAATGAACCTAAAGTTATAATTATGAATGAAGAAAAGGTTGAAATAGGATTCAGTCTCGTCCCGTACTGTATGCTTTAATCCAGACAAATCGGATAGAATTTTAGCTTTGAAAGACGCTGTACCAAAAGCGAAGCTATCTATTGATCATATTAATCAATTGAAAGATTTTATCTATTGTCTAATTTACGTACTTGAAAAGTAGACTATATAGCTAGAACAAAGCTTGAAAAAAATGATATGAAGGAACTGGGCAAGGAGCTTACCCCAGGAAAGATGACTAATGCCCTAACAAATGCCCTGTACCAACCGTTCTAACCACCAAGGCATCGTCATTTAATAACTTGTATTATGATAATTTTCAGCAATCTAATTGAGCAAAAAAAATATCATGACTTGTTGTGACCTATACTTAGCTCGGTTGGGCAAAATTGTACAATAAAGGTCTTCATTCATTTAAAAATATCCATTTAAATATTCATCATTTTTTTCAGTTTTTGAAATACACAATCATTATGTTGTTTGTCTGGGTGGAAACCACATCACTTCTTAAAATTTTTGTTTCTCTGTTAGAAACAACGACATCAATGCACAATACGCATTGTTCCTACGAAAGACGCGGTAACCAAAAAGCATACTGTGGCCAACTATCGACCAAGCTACCCTCTTTTCAGCAACATTTCGTAACTTCCAGGCATTGTTCCTGAAGAATGTTTGATTTCTTACCTATCAGTTGTGAAGGATCAACTGTGTCTCCGTCATACACATACACGAAGTCATAATCTTCCTCAGTGTTAAAGTCTGTGAACGTAAGTCTGATGACTTTGGGCGGGGTGACAGAGATCTTGTATGTGCAGTTACTGTTGTCAGGGTAGTTGTTTGTGTAGTTCGGACTGGTAAACGACCCACTGTCCGCCGTCAGGCTCATATCGCATGCTGACAAGAAAGAAAGAAATGTAATAAATGTCTACAAATACAGCCGTGACTTTCCAATGAATTCAAAGATATGGATAGGGGGGGGGGGGGGGGTACTGTACTGGTACAGGAAACTCAGGTCCATGTACGGTCCAGGTCCAGAGAATCAGGTCCAGGTTAGGACCTGAAACTGATACTAATTGTTTGTGAAAAGACTGGGAAACATTAGAAACAATGGTCCTTTTCGTTACAAAAGACTCTGTTTCATGGAGTGTCCCACATCCTTTGGCATCCAATCGTCATTAAACAAATCAACAGCCTCAGTCTGTTCTTGACCAAAATCGAAGTTTGACTGTTGAAGCTAGGTAAAAATGCGCTTTTGTACTTCTCTTGGACCTAGCTTGGACCCAGAACGCGTGAACGCCTGCCGGTATCATCGGTTCACTTTCTAATCGGTCCAAAATCCAGTCTACTGATTTTTTTCAGGTCCGGTTTTTCTGGCCCGGTCCAACAAGAAAAAAAATTTCAAAGATTTTCAGGTAAAAAAAAGACAGCCTTTCAATTTGCATGAATACAAGCAGAAGGAAATAAACATGTTTGTTTAATGTGAATATTTTACTTCATATGAAAGGATTTATTAGAATATTGCAAACGATAATAACAAGTGGGCCACAGACAGTGGTATCCTGGTGTTAGTACCCATACATGAATACACAGACATATATGTAACATTGATACACTGTATAAACTAAGACGTTGGAACATTGAATACAATTTTAAATTTCGAATTTCAGACCAAATTGTATTTATTTTGATTTTCTCAAATCAGCGCAAACAATTGAAAATACAGGTAAATAT
The DNA here is from genome assembly GCF_000003815.2 of Branchiostoma floridae. Lineage (NCBI taxonomy): Eukaryota > Metazoa > Chordata > Leptocardii > Amphioxiformes > Branchiostomatidae > Branchiostoma > Branchiostoma floridae. Next base: position 400,848 of record NW_023365788.1, read on the forward strand.
ATTGGGGTATTAGAATACAATAAATGCCTTATTTCATATACCATTCGCATACCAAGTCGCTGAGCAAGGCAAAAAACATAATGCATAATGCAGAGACAAAGATAATTAAAAACCCTGACATTTACTTACCTGGTTGGGAGGAAACGCCATTAGCCAACAGACAGCAGGCGACCGCACACAGCCATGCTGGTGACCACATAATGTGCACTGGGTATGGGCAATAGGAATATCAGTTCAATAGATTCGTAAGAACTTCCACTGTACTCGCCTGAATAGCATTTATCATAAAGTTACTTTCAATCACAACTTTTTCACAGGAGATTCTGTATATCATGAAATGTTGAACAGATAAGGTTTTTACTGTCAGCGTTCTACAGCCAAGTGGCAAAAATGACAATAACACTCAGTACAACAAAATACTCATTCTTGCGATTTTTGACCGAAATAATACACTTTTGGCTCATGTACCATGGTATTGCAACCAAATGATCTAAAATGTGTCATATCTATTGAAAAGGATCCAAGTATAATCCGTAGCATAAACCGCTTTAAAATGATAAAATGATTCATTTATGATTTTTTGCGGAATTTTGGATTAGTTTCTACAGGCCACGAAAGCAACTGACAAAAAGGCCGTTGACCCTTTTGTACTTGGACTGTGGTTGGTTCTGCAAGTAGAATTCGATTAGTGAAAAACCAATCAGATAACCTAAATCGATAGACTAGTCTATTTTACCGTTGTACGTTGGTTCATCAGAAGAGTCCATTCTTACACGGGGGAGCGAAAAAAATTATTCTTGGACTATAGGGTGATTAGCAGAAGTCCATTTCAGCGAAAGTGTCTCTGGACTGCTTTACTTTACATAGGAGTCTCACTGGGAGTGTCCATTCTTTTAAGGGGGGGGGGGGGGTTAAATTCAGCTTCATGGTCTTGTGTGATAATTTAAAATCAATTTTTTTAGCGGAAGTGGTTTTGATCTGATGCATTTTACCATTTAACATGGGCTGCGCTGGAAGATGCAATTATTGTACAGGGGGGGCATTTTTAAAATTAAGTTTTGGGTTAAAGGTTGCTTTGCAGAAGCCATTTTAGCGGAATTGTTTCTGGACTTATTTTACACACGAGTACCACTGGAAAAGTCCATTTTTACATGAGGGTTACTTTTAAATGAATTTTTAAATGAATTCTTTGACCAGCATAAATTTATGCGAAGTCCAAATGGAAGTGTAACTTCTTGCAAGGTATTTGTCATTTTTAAAATTCACATTGGGACGGTCCACTTTTGCATAGGGCGGGGAATTGGTGAAGTGTGCTGTATTTACTCGCAAATGTTGCCTGTCCAGTTTTATTTAGCTAATGTTGCTTAAAATGGTGCAGCTCAACCCTAAATGGTGGTCACTGTGATGTAGTCCAGTATGGATTAGTTGGTTTTAGAAAATGCTGTGATCCCACGAGACTGATTTTTACGGTGAAAAAAGGGTCCGAGCTCCTTTTTTGCACAATTGCTTTTGGTAATTAGTTTCTTGTGATTGGTTCAGAGGCATAATGCCATGAACCCTGCATGACTTGTGAAGTAATCCATATGGCCTTGGTCAGTAACTTTATGTACTGCACAGTCTTCTTGTCAGTTACGTCTAGTTAACATTTTTTAAAGAAACACTTGCGCGATAATTTGAAAACAAAACAAAGATTAAATGTGGGCATTTAGCTTGATTATCTATTTTAATTATGGGTACGTGGAGCATTGCTAATTGTGTTCTGTTTCCTGAGTTGTGCTGAGACACAGGAACGACCATTTTAGATGGTCATATCCCGCCCTCAAGGTCGGCGCCAATTACTGTTTGACTCACAGGTAATTACACAGAGCAGAGGTCTGTTAGGGTCACACGTGAGGTCTCTGTAAGAGATAGTCTTAATACATATGATTCGCCTCGCGAGGACGCGAACCTGTTGAACAGGCCTTGGGTCTTTGTTGAAGGACGTGTGGCCTTTTTATCCCCCTTTATTATAAAATATTAAGTAGAGTACAGTTGATACAACGTGTTGAACACCCCATGCTCTAACAATACAAGATTTGCTCCTCGCGGTTGATTCCCATACTGCTAAAAGCGTAAGGAGATATCTATATCTATATGAAGCAATAAAGGTAGGCAAATGTCGGAAGAAATTACAGATATAGTTAAACATGCCTCTTTCAGTTGGCATCAGATATCCGCCGAGTCTGTCTTTTACATCGCATTTGCATCTTTGACACTACAGTTAACCGGAGTATTTGTCTTTGGGAGCCACGCGTTTTATCCAAAACCCACAATAGTTATAAAAGGCTCACTGCGTTTGTGCGCCAGGGTGTCAACGATTGTCATTCTAATCTTTCGCAGTGAGGGACATTCTTTCCACGTGAACAAAACAGGCACGTTGTAGATTTGAGAGAAGAAGAAATTATAATTCTTTATTCAAGAAACGCCCCTGTGTGAGAGAGGAACCGAAGTTGCTAATAGCGACGCACTATACTTTTGAGTGTTTTTGAGCTTGGCACATCTTGGCTTCAGTATTATTGGTTAATTAATAGTGATTTTCAAGTAAAAGTAATGAATTGAAAAATTAAACCTGCAAAGGGTTTTATCCATTCGTTTATACCCCTGTCACATTATCCACGATCTTCGGGCGTATCGATGGAAGATCGTCTATATTTAAGATCGACAGAAGGTTGCGCGTATTTTTTTACCTGAAAACCGTCCCTGTCACATAAAAGCCATACCTTGTACCTTATACAATTGTTGTGCAATAAAGTTATGATTATATATTTTTTATTTATTTGCAAATCCATGCCCGTAGGCTAATTGCAATGATACAGACAGTGAAAAGTAACAAGTGTCTATTCTAAATACACACACGTCAGCTATCTATGTACATGCTTCTACTTCTTTACTGGGTGGTTTGACTTCTTCTTTGGAGGCAGTGGCTGATGAAAAGTCCCACTTCTTTAATGATTAGTGGGTTCTGTGATTTTAACAGAAATATAGTTTTTTTGAGGTCTACTAACTGGTGAAAAGTTGGAAATAATGTTTTGATTGTGTCAAAAAGGTTGTTTCTTTCGTCCTCATAATGGGGGCAGTTACATATAAAATGTATTTCATCTTCCACTGCATCCGTCGCACAGTATTTACACAATCTATCTTGAACTGGCACTTTTTTATAACGACCCTTTTCTATCTCTAGTGAGTGAGCACTGATTCTTATCTTACATACATTGGATCTCTTGTCAGCGTCGTTCTGGTATAGATAGGTTTCCATGGCATATTCGGTTTTGATATGTTTGTAAAATCTTAGTTTGCCGTTATCTTTAGACAATTGCTGGAAAAAGGTTTGGACATACACGTCTGACAGTCTTTTCCTTAACAATGTACAAATATGTTTGTTGTCTATTCTAGAGTGAGCATAGTTCCATAGATAGGAATAACCATTATCATCAAGTATTTGTTTTACATGTTGGAGCCAAGTTTTCTTATGATTGTTTAAAGGTACATTTTGTTGACAGAGTAGTGCGTCTATTTGTAAAGGGTGTGTAGAGTAATCTAACTGTTTAAGGCGTAGCCAGTACTTAACTATGCGGATTGCTATATCTATGCCTGTT
>NW_023365788.1:404582-406057 GCF_000003815.2 Branchiostoma floridae
GAATATTTTTACAAAAGCGGGTTTGGATATTTTCCACTGGGCAGTTATCTTTTCCACAGTCTATACCCCAAATCTCACTACCATATAACATTATGGGCTTAATACACGTATTGAATAGCTTAAGTAGAGTCTTGGGGGACATAGTTGAAAGAGTGAGAGGTTTGAGGCCGAATACAGCTTTACGTGCCTTTAGAGACAGGTTCTTTTTAGCTAAGGAATAAGTACCTGACGAGGACAACGTCAGGCCTAGGTAGGGGTAGGAGTTTGCGATTTCGATGTTATCTACGCCAAATAAGAAAGTTATGTTCTTGAGGAGTCTCCCTGATTTGTTAAAGATCACGGCTTTAGTTTTCTTTAGGTTCACCTGCAGTTTCCATTTTTCGCAGAAGGAATGAAGCCTGTCAAGGGCACATTGTAAGCCGGTTTCAGACTCTGAAAGTAGTACTACATCATCTGCGTAAAGTAGACAAGAAACGAGGAGGTGGTGTAGGGAGGGTGGGTCGCAGTCGGGGGTATCTAAATCTTTAACTAAATCATCTATAAATAAGCTGAAAAGAGTAGGACTGAGGTTGCATCCTTGCCTTACACCTCTGTCAGTTGTAAACAGTGGTGTAAGGCCGGTAGGAGTTTTAACACATGTCATCGGATTAGAGTACATGGATTTAATCAATTTGTAGAACTTGCCGCCTATGCCCAGGTTAAGTAGTTTGTAACGTAGACCTTCTCTCCAGACGCAGTCAAAAGCTTTTCTGAAGTCTATAAAGCAGGTGTAGAGGCGTCTGTTGGTGTTGGTGTATTTTGATATCAGTGTGTCAATAACAAAGATGTTGTCGTTAGTTCCGAAATTCTTTCTGAAGCCAGTCTGGTTGGGGGAAATGAGGTTGTGATCATCTATATATTCGGTGAGACGAGTATTCATTATTGTTGTAAATAATTTGGCAAGGCAGCTAATTACAGAAATTCCCCTGTAATTGTTCGGGTCATCTTTTTGACCGCCTTTATGTACAGGTACAATGTGGCTTTCACGCCATTGTTGGGGAAAGTGCCCGGTTGAAAGGATTAAATTGAACAGTTTAGTTAATGGATATGTAAGGATATGTGCTGCGCATTTTAGCATTTCGTTCAGTATAAGGTCGTTACCTGACGCTTTGTTATTCTTTAATTTGGAGATGGCTTGTCTAATTTCGTTCTGATGGATCTCGGAATCTAAGGGGTTGTAAATTGCAGCTCTGTTTTCTAATTCTACTAGTTTGTTACGGATCTGTGATTGGAATGGGTTATCGGTTTCTGGATCGTTGGACTTAGTTTTTCCGTATAATCCTTGGAAGTACGTATGGAGTGTTTGTTTGTCAATTGTTTCTTCTGTTGGACTAGAGTCTTCTGTTTTTAACTGTTTTACTAGGTTCCAAAACTCTGAGGGGTTGTTGGCGGATGAGTAGTTAATTTTGTTGGAAATACTGTTTTTGTAATCCTTT
>NW_023365788.1:406157-407776 GCF_000003815.2 Branchiostoma floridae
CTTTTTTCTTTTTAAAGTATTGACCTCGGATAAAGGGGTCCCGGGGATTTTTTGATAACAATTTGGCTAAGTCTTTTAAGTTTCTTCTGGTGGTGTTACATGTAGAAGTGAACCATTTCTTGGGTTTGGGTTTGTGACGGGTCTGTTTTCTTTGTTTCATGCATCGTAATGTTAGTGATTGTTTGCCTGCTTCTTGTAGGGGTACTATAAAATCATTTAGTGCATTTTCGACTGAGCTTGGGGATATCTCGTAACTTCTTTTGTTAAAACTGTCTATAGTACGAGAGAATTCTGTGCTGTTTACTATATCCGTAAACCTTTCTTTAGAGTCATCATTCCATACAAATTTGTAGTGGGGTCGGGCAGACAAGGTATCAGTAGTCTGTTCATTGAGTTGTCTAATGTTGCTATTTAGAATTAGGGACAGTTTACAATGGTCTGAAAGTGGGGTTAGGGGGTGGACGTGAAAGAAACAGCTTTTGCGTAAGAGAATTGTTTCGCTTGCCAGGACGTAATCGACCACACTAGAGCCGTTAGGCTGATAACTTGTGGGTTTCCCTAATACATCTCCAGGTGTCCTGCCATTTAAGATTCTGACTTTACTGTTGATGCATAAGTCGATTAGGTTTTTACCAAAGGGAGAAGGGCTGCCTAAATCCATGTTGTTACGGTGGAACGGGTGATCGAAATCGTAGTTTTCGGGAAGGCTGTCGATTTGATAGTCGCCTGCTATGTAGTCTTTCAGGTCCCCTATCCGGGCATTGAAATCCCCCCCAATTATTACCTCTCCTTGTCTACTGTATATTGATATTTCGTCCTCTAGAGTATCAAATATGTCATACATTCTGTTGTTGTGGATATTAGATCTGTTAGGACTGATGTAAACTGTAGCTAAATAAATATCTCTATTGGTGTTAAGTAGTCCTTTGCCTATTTTTACCCACAATATATCTTCTGATTTGCTGTCTAGCTTTGTAATAAACTTGCTATACTGCTTCTTAAACAGAAATATTATTCCACCAGAATTCCGTCTTGCTCTCTTTGACTTTGTTCTGGTGCTAGAGAAATAAAGGAAATTAGGAAAATGAACCTTACCTGAGTGCCATGTTTCAACTAGAGAGAAGAAGTCAAACCCGTCTATTTCGCTAATGAAATCGCTATCGTCTACTTTTTTCCCTAATCCATGAATGTTCCAGAATCCGAATGAAAAACCATAGTTCTTCTTAGAGTTTCTAGTTTTGTTGCCACAATGTGTAGTCCTTCTTGGGTCAGTTGGGTGACACATCACTTCATGATCCGCGAGGTCTTCCGCTGGGTCCTGGGAAGGCTCCAAACCACCCGTTGTTGAAGGGTGGATAAAGTGGTGGTCCAGTCCACATCGGGGGCATTCTGTACATAAGCGAGTCCCCGTAGGCCTCGGTTACAGACGGCCAATCATTAGAGATAGGGTAGAAGGGACCCATGTCGGGCTGTCTCGGTCCACTGATGAACGGGCTTGGTCCCGTGCCGGGTTGTCTCGGTCCGCTTGGAGTTGGTGGGCGCTGGTTTGGCCGTGTACGAGACGCTCGGTGGTTGGTCTTGTTGTACCCTTGTTCAGTGGTTGGGTCATATGATGCCTG
>NW_023365789.1:0-24680 GCF_000003815.2 Branchiostoma floridae
GGAAGCGAAGCACTGGAGACTAAACGCAATACTTGAGACTAAGCCTACTGATGTACTGATAATACAGCACGACTTCGGTAGCCTCCTTCGGTTCTGGAGCGGCGGCAAAACTCCATTTCCTGGCATAGAGAACGTTGAAAATCGAGTCAGCCCCCCCCCCCCAAAAAAAAAGTAACGCCGCCGCCCCAGAAGTCTCCTCCCCAGAAGACTGAGCCTTCCCTACGGCTCGGTTTTATAGCCAGGCGCGCTGAGTCACCCCTGCTCTTCGCATTAAGTGTGTTGGGTTCTTTTACATGCAGAGATTGACGCTTAAGGTTAGCTCTTGAAGCTCCCGCATATGTGAGGCTGTCGGCTGTATGTCACCATCCCAACTGACAGACATAATCCCTTACAACATGTCCGAGCTGGCCATGGGGCGGACCCCAGACACATTTCAAAAGCATTTCCATAACGGTTTATTGCAGAGGGACCCGTCTTTGAGTTGCAAAGTATAGCCCCTACTAGGGCTGGGTACCGGTACAGAAAATTCAGGTCCAGGTCCGGTTCAGGTCCAAAGGATTCGGTCCAGGTCCGGACCTGAACCTGGACCTGATGCAGTATGATTCATACCAAAGGTCCATTTCACTACAAAGAAATCTGTTTGGTGGAGTATTAGACTTACACTGGCGTTTTAAAATCATACAACGATAACTGCACCTGTACGATTGGCTGTAAAACTTGATAGAAATTGCTATAAATTCTACTCTTCTTCACTCTTGTTATTTTCTTCCATCTGCAAGCGCTAAAACGTGTGAATGCCTGATAAAATAATCTGTTAATTTTCGAATCGGTCCAACATCCAGTCCACCTAATTTTTTCAGGTCCGGTTTTTCTGGACCGGTCCAATAAGAAAAACCGGTTTTGTACCGGTACGCAGTACCGATACCCAGCCCTAGCCCCTACATACCCGATTGGATTTTTATGTTCACCTTCATGGGAGGCAAATGTATTTTGTTTTGCTATGATTCTTCTTCTTCTCCAAACAAATAAGGTCAATGACCTGTACTAGACGGCTATTACCATGGTTACTAAATGTGTGTCAGACATCCTGTGGTGTTCGGTTACATAATGTAGCAAGTGGCAGCTGAGAGAGCCAGAGGGGCTGGTCAGCATACATAGATGTGTCTGAGTGGGAATAAGGAGTAGTAGTTTGTTAGGCTAGACCATGGGAAGGTAAACACCATGTACTTGTAACAATTGTCTAGTGTTACTAATCTTTGAAAGATTTTTGTGGGACGAATCATGCCCAGAAATGTACCGTTTCCTGCCAGGGAGAACAGTATAATGTTTGTAATCTAGGCAAACTTTGTGCTTCATTGCATGTTTCTTGACCCTTTTATAAATGATATGGCCATGGCCTGCTGTCTGCCTCCAGATAACTTACAGCCAGGTGTAACATATTATATACTTATAGTCAACAACCATTGGACAAACTTCAACTGGTGCGCTCTTACGAAATCTTGAGCTTAACAAAAATCACTTTTGCAACGTCTTTCTTGATACTTTCACCGGTTGGCAACTTGTAGCCTTCTATCTATCTATCGACCTGTAGCCGGGACTAAGCGAGTACATGCTTCATCCCCCATAGAGTCCTAGTAACTTCAGTAGCCTTGTAGCCTTACCCCATGTAACCTCAGTAACTTTATTTTCCACTTGCTTTGGGTAAAAAATGGACTTAGACCTTTGTCAACCAGCCCATTGAAATTGAAAAGGGCAACATAGGGTCTTCGGCAATCTAGGGTCAACCTTGAAAGCTATGTTCGTAGTGTGTTAGTGTGTGTGTGCGTGTGTGTGTTAGTGTGTTAGTGTGTGTGCGCGTGTGTGTGTTAGTGTGTGTGTGTGTGTGTGTGTGTGTGTGTGTGTGCGTGTGGCCACACCAAATTCATTTGTTACTTCTCGATTTTTTAAAGAAAAAAATGGACCAACAGGTCGAAAAAATTATTTTTCAAAAAGTCTGGCGTAAAGATATAGATAGATAGAACTTTATTGCACGACAACTGTAAAGGATACAATGTGTGGCAACTTGTACATACAACACGTACTGAACAGACTAACTACACGAGTTGCTAATATATGAAAATCTAAGAAACTAATCTAATTTGCGAATGGTTAATACTGACTATAAACGATCAGGCAAGCGTTATGTGCTGCTTCAGCACAGTATGACATTGTCTCGTTTTTTTAAAGGAGTTGTATGTAAATTGACCGACATAGGCAGATATATCAACAGGAGATGATAGTAACATATTAACTTAAACATCTTTGTCTTGGTATGTGGTACCATTGTATCAGAATTGCATTTGATAGACTGTAACAATTTTTGTCTCTCTCTATCATAAGTTGAACAATCCATTATAGAGTGGGATTCATTTTCACTATCATCATGGCATGTTGGACACAGTCTCTCATTGGCTGGTGTGTTATGATGTCTACCCTTTTCGATTTGTAGGGAGTGGGCACTAATTCTTATTTTCGTAATGATATTTCTAAAAGATTTGTTTTGAATGGTTAAAAGGTAATTTTCAAGACAGAAATCTTTTTTTTTGATTCTGCAATAAGTACTACGTTTGCTTAGATTTCTTATTTCTTGTCTCCAGCCAGAGAGAAACGTGTCTATAAGCTTACATAACACATAAAACAACATGAATATTCAAGTTTTCAGCTTTTCATGGCATATTTTATGCAAGGAATCATTTCCTTTGATTTGTTACTATTGTTCTAAATAAAATACATTGTTTTTAGATTGACATTACGTGTATGTGAGTGGCAAGGGTCTGGAATCGCAAAGGGTATGGAGCGGCTGCTATTCGGCGCTAACTCAGGTAACCTCAATATCGCAACAATTGCTGCAGGTTTCAAACCACTCACACTGGGAAGGACCCCTACTCTTTCAGATAAGTGTGGTGGGTTCGGTAACGTGTTGGAGACGAGATTCTTCTTTAACTTGCTCGAGGTGTGGCTCTCCTCAAACACGGGGCCTTCATTTAACGTCCTATCCGAGGGATGGGCCTAACAGGAGCTAGGTACTCATTTCCACCAGAGTGAAGCGAGGAAAGTCGCGTAAAGTGCCGTTCCCATGCAAGGGTTTGAATCCCTGACATGGGGTTGTTTTTGAAAAAAAAATTTTCTTGCATAATTACAGATGTATCTGGTCTTGGAACATGCAAATTTTTATTTAAATATCTGCAATATTTGGATACTGTTAAACTTATAATTATTATGATTATAGCTATTGATAACTTCCGATTGAGATCTGCCGAAGCTAAGGGCGGATGCAATGTTTGCAGTCCGGTCATTTGGTGTTTTTTTTCAGTATCTATGAATTGTGTAGGTAGTAGTAGAATGGTTTATTTCTTCCTCCAGCCAATTTGTGGCCCAAAGGCCGAATGGTCAGGCTTGTTTACTTAAAGTACATCAAGGTTCCTGATGATCGATTTGTAATAATTACATGAGATTACGTTTTTGTAACATTTCGACTAAAGTAAGAGAGTGAGTCAGGTGTCTTCATTTCTTGTCATTTTATGTACTGTGCAAAAAGGAGAGGAAGCGGAAGTGTGGCGAACACGTTTTCTCTTTTATTACCAGTTCCACCACCGCTAGAATCTGGACAAAACATCACTGAGTTTCCAACAGTTATACATTGTCTACTTGAATGCCCCAATATTAGGATAAACTTTATTCACCACTGCCTTCTATACCAGAATTTCCTTCAATGGATAATAGGAAAGAATTAACGACAATATAAAACTAGAATATGGTTGTAAATAACGCATAAAAAAGTGCTCTCCAAACAGAGGTTGATGGGGAAAATCGAGACCTTTAGCTTATATGCCGTTTGTTTCTGTCAGCTGCATTTGATGGGGCCAGCTGACAAAACGGCGTGTAAGGAAAAGGTCACGAATTTCCCCCTCAACCTCTATTTGGAGAGTAATAAAAAAGTCGAAAACGTTACATATATATCTTTTAGAATACTTGTCAGCCGTGAGCCCCAAAAACATTTACAGTCCCATTCAACCTACACATATTTGACTAGATTGTCTAAGTCTTACAGTTTCAAACTACCTAAACAAAAACAGCCACCAAAAAGCAAACCTTTCTCTACCGTGTCGTTAATCTATGGAACACCGTACCAATAAACATCAAATCTATGTCTAGCCTTTTAAACTTCAAAAAGGCAATACACCATCTGCTCTCAAGAGCTACATTTATATATATATAGATCTTACGTAAAGATTATGTATGTTTATTTTGCTCTCTATATTTGTTTATTTGTTCGAACACTGGAAGATTAGCCCAGATAGGGCTAAAGGGTACCATAGTAAACCAATCAACCAACCAATAAAAATTCTACCAAAGTTTGTATCAGTACATAGTTCCATCCCATACAACATAGTATCTTCTGGAGTAGATTATTGTATCTTATACAATTGTTATGTAATAAATGTTGCTATTATTATGACATTTTGTATTCAATCATTGTAAATGCCAACTGTACAATTTTAATTTCCCGCCTTTTAAACGACGTATTTTAGGCAAAACTTGGTGAAAGGGAAGACCCAAGGGAAAGGGCACATGGTCAGCAGACGACAGAAGGGAAGTACCTGAAGCCTGTGCCAGAAGGAAGTGGTTAGGCATGGAAACGATTTCCAGCAAATCAGAAGAGAAACTCCCAGAGTCGATAGACAGCTACAGAGGCCTGAGCTGGAAGGCACACATAAGTGTTTAGGCATGGAAAGGATTTTCAGGAAATTAGAAGAGGAACAAACACCCAAAATAGCTGATCATGATAGACAACAACAGAGGCCAGAGCTGGACGGCAGCTTCAGGAAAACGTAAAAGACAGAAAGAGGTGAGTCAGTCAGGTAGAAGTCCTCAACAGTTGTTTTCAACGGCAAGGTTGACTTGCGGGCCTGTATGTGGGACGTTTGGGTACCGGGTATATAGTGGGGCTATGGAATTAGGGGGATATTTGGTATGATAGTAGGTCTTGGGAAGACAATGGTCAAGGTCGATTATGGGCCTCCTGGCGGTTCTCCTTGGTACTGCAGCTGAAGTCCCGTTTCCCCTATCCTTTGTCCTGGATACTGTAACTGAAGAAAGGAACAACGGATTTTCATGAAGTGGGTAGGTGGCTTGTAGCATGGACAGATATGTATAAAATGAAATGCAAATTAGTACTTGATTTGTATAATTGATGAGTAAATTCTATAAGTCCAGTATTTTCAGTAATAGGCATGCAATACATAAGACATATAATTCATGGCCTGATTTGCATAATTAATGCGATAAAAGAAGTTAAGTGCAAATAATGGAAATTTCATACTTGTTACATTTGGAAATTGGTTAAAGGTGAACATCTACATCCATAGATTACGCAAATGTGGATAAGAATTTTACAGTAACAACATATGTTATCTTTATCTGGGTAGAAAAGGTCATCAATAAAAATAGAGCGTGGTAATTAGAACCTTATTTCCATAATCATGAACAAAGATGAAACAACAACTTTTCCAAAGAATTAACCAAGGACTAAATTTGTCACTTGCCCTTTCCTGTTGAAGTTCACTTGCTGCTCTGCGCCTGGGCAGCCGAGCCTATGTAAGGACAAAGAGAGGTTATATTTAGTCTGTCTACTTTCATCATACAATATGTCATACACTTAATATTCATCATCATCATCATCCTCGCCGCATGTCAGTCTTTACTGAGGCGGGCCGTCATTGTCCTCCAAACCCTCCTGTCTGCTGCTCGCTGCACCCCCTCCCATAAGTATTATAAATAGCTAATGAAAGATCGTTTTACCTGTGATGCCGCAGGCCTGTAGGAAGTCGTTCTGGGAGTCCTCCCAGTACTTGGACTTCAGAAGTGCAGCTTTGAACTTTTTGGCGTCGTCGAATGCCGTCTCAGTGTCAGTCAGAGTTTCGCGGATTTTGTCCGCCCAGGTTTTGGCATTCTCCTCCATATCGCTGTCTCGCACGCTGGTCTTCACAATCCTGTTCAGGAGGCCCCTTGGGAACTTCTTCTCGTCAACGAACGTCTTGATCATATCCGCCAGACCTGACTGGTCCGAGATGAGGACGGGGACGCCTGCCGCGATGGCCTCCAGGCCGACCAGTCCGAACGGCTCGGAGCGGGACGGCATCAGGACCAGGTGGGCTGTCATCATGTCCTCCAAGATGTCCTCCTGTGTTCCGTACGGCCGCAGGGTGGGGATCAGGTCGCCACTGTCCAGGTTGTCTTCCAGGATCTTCAGGCTTCTCTCAAAGTCATCCTCGCTGATGCCGCGGGCGACCCATCGCAGAAACTCCAGATATCTTGCAGCTATGCTGATGGATCTTCCTACAAGGTTGTAACCTTTGAGATGCTCAACATTCTTCACTCTCCCGACAGACAGGACGACCTTCTCATCATCGCCGCTATCAGGTTTGATGTGGGCTTGTTCAAATATCTTGGATGACCTTGGGAGAAGCATGAAGTGGTCTCTTGGTCTCTTCTTTCCCCTGTACTTGTTCGTGAAGTGTTTGTAGATACGCGGCCCCACTGAGAAAGCTGCCTTTGCGTTGTCGACGATATCAAGCATATTTTTCTCTTTCTCCGAAGCTTTGATAGCCCTGTGGTTCCCCCTGAAGTAGTCTGTGTCTTCAGGTAAGACGTGGGTGATCGTGATCAACTCTGCCTTCTCGTAGTACTCGTCCTTGATGTTTCGCGCCGCCGTATCTGTGACGTGAGCATGGCCAATAACGACGTCAACATGTGGCGGTAGGTTCTCCTTCGGGTAGTAGGTCCGGAATTGAAAGGTCAGCCAGTCCACGGATGGCTCTGTCTTGTCCCCTCTTACTTGACGGGGTTTGATCAGCCGGACGCCATCTCCGTTTGCCGCCTCCTGGTCTTGTTTCTCCACACGCAGGACTGTACAGTACACGGCTGCCTTGTCTTTCAGCGTTCCGCCCACTTGACAGTTGATGGTAGAAACTCCCCCCTTGGAAGTTCCATACTCGTCGTTGATCAACAAGATTATTGGTACTTCAGAACCTTTAGGAAAACAAAGACGATATCAAGGTAGGCAAAGTTCATGGTACACTCTTGGTACCTTTGAAGCATTGTATAAATGCTGGCCAACTACTATTAAAGCTATAGAAATGGAATCTGACTATATTTACGCCTGAATATATGAAATTCCATAACATTTTATGATTACTGAGTAACCACATTATTACTTTTGCTGGGTTTCAGACACTCATGAATTAGTGGATGTTTGAAGTTGAACTCTTTGGTACAATGTTCTTCCAAGTCATTGATCTACCTGCGCCAAAAAGCCTTCGCGAACAATGACAAAATGACTTACAGACACTTAAGAAACAACGTACAGCGCAAGATCCACGCATCCAAGGCAAAGTACTACCACACGAACGTCAAATCATTAAAAAAAGAAGACATCGCTTCGTGGCACAAGCAGATCAAGTCCATGGCCAACTATAACCGTTCGGAGCCTGACATCCAGATCGATGGTTTGGATCCTAGTGACACACCTGGTATTGCTAACGCAATAAACAAATCCCTTGCAACTGTGATCAGATCCCTACCGCCGTTGGATTTATCATTGCTACCAGCTTACCTACCGGCCCGACCTCCGCCTACAGTAAATCACTGGGACGTCTACATGAAGTTGCAAAAAGTCAAGACTCGTAAAGCGGCTGGTCCCGACGCCATTCCCGGCAAGCTGATCAAAGAGTTTGCTTATGAATTGAGTGTTCCGCTGGCAGACATACTTAACTCATCGCTCCAACAAGGTTTAGTACCAGATGAGTGGAAAAACGCCACCGTAGTCCCAGTCCCAAAGTGTAAACAACCGTCCGTAAATGAACTTCGGCCTATCTCTCTAACCCTACGTATGCCTTAATTGCATTCTCGGTATTGAAGTATAGTTGTCATGTCTGAAACGTAGATGCATACAGGGTGTATACAGGATGTAAAACGTACGATCCCTAAAAACCTAAATGCGCGACAAATATATGTGTGCACATCAATATCTAATCATTTTCCTTCTGTCCACCGAACAAAAAAAGTATGCCTCACGTCTGCAAAATTTGTGATCGGGAATTTGATCGTGCGTTCAACCTCGAGCGTCATCTTGAAAGGAAACACCGAGACGAGTCAGGTGTTGCCTCGGGAGAAGTCGTCGTTGATGCCGAGATGGGCTCTTACCGGGAGCGCGATGTTTTCGACGACTCCGACGTGTCGTCTGAACACGACACGGATACGGTTGGTTCCGAAGATGGGGATTCGACGACGTCACAAGATGAAGAAAGCGTCTCAGACGCCGAATCTGTGATGGGCTCCGAGCAGGGAGACTCCACAGAAGAAACCGACAGCGACCAAAGTGGTTCCGAGAGTGATACAGGGACAGATGTGTCCTCCGGGACGGTTTCATCTGATGAAAGTGAATGTACCGGCTACGACAGCGGCTACTACAGCGGTGACGAAGAGGAGTGGACACTCTATCGAGACTGGTCCATCGCACTACCTCACCAGCCAGGCGATGTTCCTCAACGTGTCATCAAACAGAAGAAGCGCGCTGGCAAAAAGTTTTATCTAATAGAGTTCGCTGCGTTGCCTCGTTACAGTAATGAGATTGTACACAGCAAGAACTGGGTGCCAGAACAGACATTGATGAAAAAATATGGTTACCTCGTCCTGAAGTAATGTGAGGTCGCCATATCGCTTGCAGTACAATTTTTCTTTCTAATGTGATACCATGTTTGACATGTAGGACGACCTGTGTGTTGGTTATGAATTCCTTAATACAATTTTGATCGCCGTCAAGTAATAGTAAAGTGTTGAGAAACAGGATCACCGTACACAAGTGCCTTTTGTGTTGTGTTGATATATGCCTACATAACAGACACGTATAAGGCTACTACAAAGCAATGATTTCCTGCATGTACATATAGATGGTATATGTTCGTACGTACATGACAAATATGCTTACCTATAACAAATACACTTACTCATTTACTCCGGAGCAGTTTTATTTTACTCCGGAGCAGTTTATTTTACTCCGGAGCAGTTTTATTTTACTCCGGAGCAGTTTTATTTTACTCCGGAGCAGTTTATTTTACTCCGGAGCAGTTTATTTTACTCCGGAGCAACACTCCAAAGCAATGATTCACTGCATGTACATATAGATGGTATATGTTCGTACGTACATGACAAATATGCTTACCTATAACAAATACACTTACTCATTTACTCCGGAGCATACTCCGGCGCAGTTTTATTTTACTCCGGAGCAGTTTATTTTACTCCGGAGCAGTTTGATTTTACTCCGGAGCAGTTTATTTTACTCCAGAGCAGTTTATTTTACTCCGGAACAGTTTATTTTACTCCGGAGCAACACGTATAGCTACTCCAAAGCCATGATTCACTGCATGTACATATAGATGTTATATGTTCGTACGTACATGACAAATATACTAACTTATTACACCAAATATACTTACTCATTTACTCCGGAGCAGTATTTTTACTCCGGAGCAGTGTTTTTACTCCGGAGTAACACGTATAGTTACTCCAAAGCAATGTTTCACTGAATGTACATATAGATATGTTCGTACGTAGATGACAAATATACATACAACAAATATAGTGGTTGCGTTTGCCGCTGTGGAAGGGATATTTTTCTCCGGGGCCTTCGCAGCAATTTTCTGGTTGAGGAAAAGAGGGCTCATGCCGGGGCTGACTTTCTCTAATGAGCTGATCAGTAGAGACGAGGGTCTGCATGCCGACTTTGCCTGTCTTATGGTCAGCTATCTGATCAATAAGCCTAGTGAGGAGCGCATTCACCAGATTATCGACGATGCTGTTAAGATTGAGCAAGAGTTCCTGACGGAAGCTCTTCCCGTGAGGCTGATTGGGATGAATCAAGACCTGATGAAACAGTACATCGAGTTTGTCGCAGATAGGCTGCTGGGGGAACTCATGTGCAGTAAGCTTTACAACAGCGAGAACCCCTTTGACTTCATGGAGAACATTTCTCTGGAGGGAAAGACCAACTTCTTTGAGAAGAGGGTTGGGGAGTACCAGAAGATGGGGGTGATGTCCTCCTCTGAACAGCAGAAGTTCACGCTGGATGCTGACTTTTGAAAGTACAGAATAAAAGAACGGGAAAATCAAACGTTGTCATGTTTTCTTTGTTTTTATTTTGTGACTTAGAGACTTAGAACCAGGCCAAATAAGGGTATGTCGTTCACGATTGGGGATGGGGGAGGTTCATTTGGGGTGGAGTGGGGTTGTCATAATTACCTTGGTTTCACCCCTGCTCAGATCTAACAAAATACCTATTCCCCTAGATTTTTGCCGTCATAACATGACCTCTGACCTGCTCCTGAATAAATTATATGTGACCCCTGACCTGCTGCGCCTGAATAAATAATAGCGTGTGACCTTTGACCTGCACCACCTTGCACCGCCAGAATAATATTAGTCAGCGTGTTGACTATATACTACTTACCCTCTTGTTGCAGGACTTTGTTGCCCTGTTCGGCATCTTTAGAATGTCTAGAAAAAAAGTAACAATAATCTTATAAGGGACATTAATCAACTGTGGGTATACATTGTTGAGAAAAGTACCTTAGTAACCAACGTCATAATGGCTTAATGTTTACTTATCTGCGCTTGTCGCTGACATTTAAGGTTAGTGTTATATTCATGCATGTGATTATCTTGCTCCTGTACTAAACACTTTTACGGCTAATTTCAAAATTTCGATTTTTGTCCAATTTATGGACCCCCTAGTGGCCCTACCGAAAAGTGTACTAGAGGGACATAAATGTTAGACCAGCCGTACGTACTCACCTACTCTGCACCTCACCCGGCAGCTGCCCTCCAACTGCTCCCCCTTCTTCTGACTCATGGCCTATCTGGGTCTGGCTCTAATAGACAAAAAAGCTCCTTAAGATTGACAGCAACTCTTTCTTTGATTTCAACCTTCAATGAGAACAAACTAGCAAGTTCTTCTTCCAGCGTGTTATCTACTTTACTTTTGAATACAGTGCCTACGATGCTGCCGATAATGTCAACACGCAGCGGGGCATTGTTTATCTTTGGACAAAGAATAAGAGACTATGGTTCATTCCTTATTATCAAATGTACACTTAATGATCTGCCCATAGCCGTCCTATATTACACTATGGTCCATTGAGGACAACCAACAGAATACAAGATAATGTGACCATAGCCGATTTTATGACCTGATCTGGTCTAATAAGGCAACAAAAGCTCCTTTACATTGACTGCAATTATTTATTTGATTTCACCTCTCTCCTTACTAAAGAATTAAAATGAGATTCTTTATTGATTTCAATTTTTCCCTTAGTAAAAATTAGAATGAGATAAACCGACAAATGTTTTCTTCCGAATTCGTATTTAGAGGGCAGTAGGGTGTTGTTCATGTTTGGCAAAGAATGTGAGTCTATAGATGGTTCATTGTTGATAACAAACTGTACACAAACAACTGACCATAGCCGTCCTGCTGATCTGGTCTGCCAGCTGGTGCAGATCCAGGTCTCTCAGACACCGCTCCAGTCCAGCCAGGCTGGCAGCAGGACCGGCTCGCTCTCTCCATCTTACCAGCGTCTCGTACATCGGCTCGTCTGGGCAGTCGGTCTTTATAAACATATATCATAACGAAGCTGTTAGAGGTATGTAGCGGAAATCCTTGATCAACGAAACAGGCGATTTGAGTTTTAAGACTAGCAGATACTTTTGAGATTGCTTTATTAACTCATAGGGGGACGTGTCTTATCTACTTACAAGGAAATTAGAATAGTTCAAAGTAATGGTCCAACAACTTGTTGAAATCATAATCATACCTCGACGTCTTTAACATCCTGATTGTTGAAGCCTAACTGCCGGGCGATGTGTTTCCATTCGACGGATTGCTTGACTTTCAGTGCCAGACGACTGAACGCTAGATTCAGGTCTTTATCTGCCAGATTAGAGACACTGTGGTTAATAATGTAGGTAGATTTTCCCTCAGTGTCAGGAAACTTAACGCCACTTATCAAATGTTGCTACATATCTAGCTGCATTTGATCTGGAGACTATCATCGCGGTATAATGTAACTGTTTTCAAGTCCCAAGTCAATAACAAGATGCCAATACAAAGGGCGGTTATACCGGCTATATAGATACAGATACAGATACAATTACTTTTGGGGAAATCACTAACTAGATTAACTGAGAATTTCAACGACGTATTGTATTACGCTTTGTGATATCAAAGTTTAGAAATAGATTCTACTTACAGTTGCAATAATCTTGCAGTTACTACGGTCACATTACAAAGGTAATTTACTATGCAAACTGTACATGGCGAGGTTTTGGCCATTAGCTCACCCACTTAAGCTTAGACTACATCATGCCGTTAATATTACCTTGTGCTGTGTCGTCTTGCGTAAGTTGTAACGTTGGCGGTTGTTTCCGTGATACACCAGTCCGTGCTGCAGTACCTGCTGCCTGGGGTGGTAGTGGTGCCGCGCCTTTGGACATTAAATGACGAAAAGTTATTGGATACTCACCAGTAATATAAACTATACAATTTTACACATTCTCTGTCCTAAGCATTATATTTTAGCTATCTAAAAATATTGATCATTAGATATGTATAAATATGTCTAATCACCTTTTCTTGTGCCCATTCTCTCTGCAGTCTGGCCCCTTTGTTGGCTGACTTGTTGCTGCATCCGGGCACTTTTCTCCCTTCTCTCCCGTAACTTCCTCTCCAGCTCGGTCTCTACAGCGGGCTCCATGATGTCAGGTTGACGTGCTGCTGTTTAGAGTAAAACGATTTATGTCTTAGTTACATCATTTTGCCATGAATATTAGATACAAAATTTCGTGTATGGACTTGCAATAGAAACCAACACTCGGCAAATACTCGTAGACATACCCGTTTCTGACATTGGGTCATTTCCAAATTTTGCTTTGCTTTGTAAAAGGAACAAAAATCATTTTTGGGCATTCTAGAGGGTAACAATTTTTGTCTTTATGTTTAATTTGGTTGATTTTATCATACCTGTGGCTGTGTTAGTTGTTCTACTTTGCGGCATAATAAAAGGCGAGGCCTTGTCGCTTTACCAAAGTTGTGGACATTAGATAAAACCTGTTTAATATGCTCAAGTAACTTTATTTACCGACCTTTAACAGGTGTGGCTTCTACATCTCGCACTTCTTCAGTTCCTTTGCCTGCTGCTGAATCCTTTTTCTCCTCTTGTCCAGCTCTTTTTGTTGCCTCTGTATATGATGAACCAACAACATATAACAAAGTTGTAAGGCATTCAAGTATGTGAAAGTGAAACCTAGAAAAACTAACAACATATCGCGACTTTCAGAAAATGGCTGCTAGTACCGTCTGTGCGTGCGTAGCAACAACGTTTATATGTGGCGGACGTTTTGAAGTATCAGATATAGCAGTGCTATTTATTGTGTATGCTTATGTAGCACAAAATGAACAAACATCGGTAGCCATTGTCTTCTTTGGATGTTATTCATAACTAACCTTTCTCAGCCTCCTGTTTCAGGAAGGCCATGATGGCGCCGGTCCCTTGTTTACACACATCCTGTGGAGGGTATGCCAGGGGGTTTCCAGACACATCCAAGTCCGTCAGCTTGTCTGCTCGGTGAAGGGCGGTTGGCAGCCTGGTGATGTTGTTGTCCCTTATGTACAGTTTCTCCATGGCAGGTAGTTCACACAGGACTTCTGGGAACGTGTCGAACTTGTTGTTCCAGAGTTGAACCACCCGTAGGTTGTGCAGGTGACTCATGGTGCTCGGCAGGGTTCTGAGGAGGTTTACATCTAATGACAAGAGCCACAGGTGTTGTAAGTTTCCCACTTCATCTGGGACTATGTCAAACTTGCAGCCACCAGCGTACAGTTGCTCCAGTGTCTTCAGCTGCAGCACCTGTTTGGGGAACTCAGCAAACTGACAGTTGGGGACACTGAGAGTCTTCAGCCTGGCAAGTCGTGTGACGTCATTGGAGAGACGTCTGATGGGGTTATTACCGACACTTAACAGCTCAAGGTTAGGGAGCGAGCAGACGCCGGAGGGCAATTCCGTCAGCTGATTATCATTAATGAGTAATCTGGTCAATTTCTGCAGCTTTTCCACACCAGAAGGGAAAGTGGAAAATTTGTTCCCATTAGCCTCCAACGACTCAAGGTTTGACAGAGAGCAAACCCCTCGTGGAACTTCTGTCAACTGGTTACCATAAATGTACAGTCCTCTCAGTTTCTGCAGCTTTTCCACACCAGGGGGGAAGGTGGAGAACTTATTGTTACTGACATCTAACACCTCAAGGTTAGGGAGCGAGCACACCCCTGAGGGCATCTCCGTCAGCTGATTATCATAAATGTACAGGTGTGTCATTTTCTGCAAGGAACCGATCGCCTGTGGCAAACTTGTCAGCATGTTGCCGCCAGCGCTCAAACGGTAAAGTTTCTGCAGACGGCCGAGTGCTTCCGGGATGCTGGTTAGTTTGTTTTTGGACACATCTAGATACTCCAGGTCAGTGATATCAAACACCTCCTCCGGGATGGACGTCAGACCCTGGTTACTCAGGTCAAGCTTCAGGCGACCGTTGACGGTCTGAGGCTGGAGGTTCAGGCCCGCCGCCATGATGGATTTTCTACATAACGTACAAAGAAACTTTAGATATGATTCCCGCAAAGGCGCATAGCACGATATACAAGCACGAAAGAGGCACAAACACACACACACATACACACAAACATAAACACACACACACATACACACATACACATGAACAAGCACACGCACACACAGACACACAAACCTATGATGGTAATGAGATGCATCGTATTGGATATAAGTTACTGTAGAGTAGAAACCCTCAATACTAGCCTCTGTTCACAGTCACGATTGAAAAACTATAGGCATATACATGTATCTTGACTGCTTAGTTAATATTGCTCTGTATGACAGCAAACTGTGGGACTGACTGGTTCATTTTTTGCTGTTATAAGTCTACAATCGTTGGTCCACTTTGTCATATCGCAATCTTCACGTAATGACAACTACATTGTGCTGGTACAAAGATAACGCCGTTCTCTTTATGAATACGTGACCTTTAAACGCCCCTGGGAGGCGGACTCGGCCTCATGCCAGCCGACATGCTCACTTTGTAAACTTTATTTACTGACAAAACAATTATGTAGCCGTCGAACGTTATTCCCCTACTTGCCCTTTGAACTCCAGTGGGAGGTGGCACCAGATACAATGTACAAACATACCCGCGCTGCTAATACATTTCAACCGATCCAATTTGGGGTTTTAGACTGGGTATTTCTCCCTTTTTTTGTGCAAATTTTACAGGTTAGAAATGACAACCTACCCTGTTGTTTTACTGCCCAATGTGTGCTTGTCAACATCATTACACCAGCAAAATCCAAACTTTGAATCAGCTAAGCCTTATGGGTAATGGCTCGACATCTGTTTTATGTGATTTAAGAACTAAACATATTTACGTAGGTTAGACTCGGTCGCAGGCTATCCGACATGCTCCCTCCGCCATCTTTATTTACTGACAATACAAATATGTAGCCATAGAACATTATTCCCCTACTTGAACTTTGAACTCCAGTGGGAGTTGGCGCCAGGTACAGTGTACAAACATACCTGCGCTGCCAATACATTTCAACCGATCCAATTTGGGGTTTTATGAGAATACTCACTTTTTTGCAAATTTCACAGGTTAGCAATGACGATCTGCTCTGCTGTTTTACTGCCCAATGTATGCTTGTCATCGTCATAACACAAGAAGAATCCCAACTTTGAATCAGCTAAGCCTTATGGGTAATGGCTCCACACCTGTTTTATGCGATTTGAGAACTAAACATATTTACGTAGGCTAGACTCTGTCGCAGGCTAACCGACATGCTCACTCCGCCATCTTCATTTACTGACAACACAAGTATGTAGCCGTAGAACGTTATTCCTCTACTTGACCTTTGAACTCCAGTGGGAGGTGGCACCAGGTACAATGTACCCGCGCTGCCAAATAATACAAACATCCATGGTCAACTTGGGGTTTTAGACGCGAATTTTCTCGTTTTTCAAATCCACAACTTAGTAATAAGAAGCTACGCAATTGATAAGAGCATAACGATATGAAGGCTCAGAATGATTAATCTATAGTTTGTAATTATCGATAATTAGTGATTAGATGAGTGAGATGTGATCCTAACAATGATACAGTTATGACCCCAACACTAGCCTCGAGATCCGCACACACTTCAGGCACGTTGCACACACCGTGACTATGGGTTCTGCTAGTTGGTTCAATAATAACGATATGAAGGCTCAATGCCGTCAAGCTATAGTTTAAATCATTAGTGATTAGATGACTGAGATGTGATCCTAACACAGATACAGTAGTGACCCCAACACTAGCCTCGAGATCCGCAGGCACGTGGCACACACCATGACTATGGAGCAACCGCGGGACTTTTGTATTTGGTTAAATAATCGTCCGTTCATTGCATCGGAATACCAAACAAAGTAATATATTTTGCACTGGCATCGATGATCTAATCCGTTTGATATGACAAATGTGACAAATGTTAAAATATGTTAGAGCATAGCTAATGAAAGTTCGGAAAAAATTTCCTGATGGAATTCTAATTTCAAAAAAGCTAAAATTAGGCTCATTCTTCTTCTTTGTTATTCCAATTGTTCAGAAGCAAAGTATGGGGTTGTAGCTGATCAGGGCCCTACTATAAGTCTATATGATCATATCATTTGATGATTAAAAATATTAAGTTCGCTGTGTTTGCATTGGATAGAAAGGTTAAATGGGTCACAAAGTGTCTATTAATTATGTCAATACATCTAACTCACAACATAAGAACGTTTGGAATACTTACAAGTTTTACTACTCGAGTAACGCATTGCGAAAAAGATGTTGCGAAAAGTTATTCGTAATTTGTCTTTGTCAATCACATACAGGTAGCTTCTATTCTCATTTCTCTCTTGTATTCCAACAACACAACTGTCTCTCACCTGTCGTGCCTCTTATTCTTACACACACTGAAGAGTGTTTACCAGGTACATTGTGGACTTTATTGTGGGTAAAAAAGCTGTTCTAATCCGACGTACCTCCTGTACTTACAGAGCTTGTAAACCCGGGGGGGGGGGGGGGGGGGGGCAGTACGGCGAGGAAACGATCGTTCGAGGTGATTATGTTTAAGAGGATTATGTAACGTTTATTTATTATTCTAAACACGAGAAGTGCATGTACAGTATCGACACTTCACGGAACCTCAGGGAAGTATTCTCGAAAGTACCTATCTGTAAGATTGTGTAGACTTGAGGTCAACCGAAATGCTCTCAACGTAACCTCCAATAACTTACAATAAAACTTTTGCAGCTTGCTGGAGGACTTTACCCATATTCTCCAAGCAGAGGTTGGGTCACGGGAATACCGACTCGCTCCCCTTAAAAATTCCAGCCACTACTACCTCCGCGTTTCAACGTCTGCTTGGAGAATATCGTATCCATACTTGCTCTTTAAACGTCAGTGGGATGTGGCACCAGTAGCCCCTAGCGGCCGGCCCTACAATTGCCGCCGCTCTTGGTGATCGATCAAGTTTCCTGTCCCCGCCTAGTACTCCGCCCGTTCTCCGCTCGGCTGGTTTGTTGGTGGGGTGTGATGAAAATGATTAGATTTTGAGCAACCTAGCGGCTTCCCTTGGTACCTCAGCGCAACTTCCGGTTTTGCTATCTCGTGCTCTGAACAAGCTTTGGTCATGAATTTTGAGTATTAGATAGCTCTTGAGCTCAGAAATAAGAGACATAAGATTTGCCCCCTAGCAACTAGTTTTTGGATAGCATGGGCATTTTTGTCAAAAACTCAAGAAGGGCACAACGTATTTTCATGATTTTTAGTGTGTAGGTACCTTAGACAATTTTGTACAAAATGAATTACTAATTATACAAAATAGGAGTACATTTGCATAATCAATGAGAATAATCTATCATAGCAGTATTTTCAATGTGTTTCTTGTCCCTGACATGATATGGTCTTGACATTTTAGTGGTAGATAGCTTTTAGCGTCATGACAAAGTGGGACAAGTTACAGCCCCCTAACATTTATTTTTTGGAACTGCTGGGGCATTTTTGTCAAGACATTCCAAAGAGGACAACTGCAGAAAGGAATGACAGATTTACATCATTTTAGGACTTCAAGAAATGTAACACATGTAAATCATACTAGATGGAACATAAGCAGATACCAAGTATGCTAATGAGGAACTGATTCGCATATATAATATATGCGAAAATTGCAAAACCGATTAATGATTAATGATGGGAATTTAAGTCAATGGTAAACATCACTATGTATAAATCATGAAAATATGCATGTCATTTGCATAAAATTTACAAAAGCTCTAAATATTTCATGAAGGTATGAGGTCGCCGAACTCTAGTTTTTTTAATTAATTCATAAATGCATAAAAATGTACCCAGAACGCAACACAATGTTGTTACTGTACACTACATATTAGAGACTCTTGAGGTTTGAGGTTGTTTGAGATCGTTTGAGGTGTTTAGGCAGACAAACAAGCTTAAGTAGTGTTTCACAGGCGAATCTGAACGGGTGCGGCCATGCTTGGCAATGTACACAAAACATACATTGTCCACGTGTTGTTAACTCTAGACTGCAATACAATGAAGTTACTCAGTTTACAGACTTAGGCAGGCCTACACAGACACGGCGGTGCAAGGTTACCCTGGGATTGTTCAGGTAGACACATAGTATCGCTGATATTGCAGTTGCAAAATGCATTTAAAGGTATTTCTTAATCCCCGTATAGCTGCCATTGTATGTCAGTGTCTTTCGCCAGGTATGACAAAGAATTAAGACTGCAAACAGACACGTGGATGAATTTGACAAGCGTCTTTATCTAGTTTTGACCCAGACAGGTCATGTGTGGCACCGCCCACAAATAAAGCACACGTCGTCCATTTATTTGTATGGCTGATAGCTCCAAACTACACGACAACTAAATAACGCTACATGTTGAGATGCAACGGTACAAATTTAATGATTATAGTGTCAATATAGTACTAGAAATACCAGTCAAAACTCATAGTACTAATTGATATGTTTTAACCCCGCTTAGTTTTCACTGACATACAGTTGTCAGGTATACTGTGTTTTTTATCAACAGCAGTGTGCGTCAAGCACACACTGCTTACAACTGAACATCTTAACCAGACCACTCATGCATGGTGACGCCCATAAACCATTTATGTATGTCATGTCATGTTGTTGACTCTAGGCTGCAATACAATGGGGTTCCGCCACTCAGTTTACCGAGTTTGACTGACCTGTCGACATACGGCGGTGGAAGTTAGCCTCCTTCGCAGACTCTCGTTAGCGGGGATGGCTTTTTATGGGCGCTGATTTTCAATGTTGACTTAATAACTTCTCTAATACCGGGAAAGGGAGTTTGCCTAGGGATGTAGTTTGCTTTGGAAGGCATTTTCTGCCCCGTCGCTACGGGGAAAACTCCCCTCCCCTCCACGGCTAGGTGCAAGGTTACACTGTGATTGTTCTGTAAACATTGCAACACCGAAGATTTTTTGATCTACTTTGTGTTCATTAAACAGCGGTGTTTGTCAAGTGGAATGTTGTAGAAGCAGTAATTACACACGCTCAGTGAAACAGGCATGTCTTTTCTGGAGCAAGGCCTCCAAATCACGGGACGTGACGGTGTTACATCTACTGATTTTATTGTCCTCATAATTAGAGTTACTCTGGTTCCTACGTGAATGCTGGTAAAGGTTTATTACGATTCGTAGCAGCTCAGTGTGTTTCGTATCCATGTAGTTGTCCTTAGCAAGCAGTGTTTTTTGCGATATATCATTCTGTTCACAAGCTGGGTGAAACTAAGGAGTCGCCGTGTCTCTTCGGAACGCTTTGACAAGTTGAACGTTGAAAGAAATAAACATAATGTACCTTTGTACATTTTGTTAAAGTTGTGTCGGTATACAGCTTAATGTAGTTATGGGTTGAGCTGAGCTCTCAAAGTCATGGCAGAATACAAGAGGACTAGCCAGGAACTGCCTATATTTGTTATGATTATTGCTGTACCCAGTTTGAATGGATTTAGTACAGTTACGTAATGCGATAAGGAGCCTAATAGCCGTAGTGTTTCTCAAATTCGGTTGTCTGGCGTTCAATCGTGCTGCGATGGTGAGATTGGTGAGTATTATTTGTTACGTTACCTAAAAAATCACCGCCGTCATGGGATGGCCTGAAATTCTAGTCTAAATA
Source organism: Branchiostoma floridae (assembly GCF_000003815.2). NCBI lineage: Eukaryota > Metazoa > Chordata > Leptocardii > Amphioxiformes > Branchiostomatidae > Branchiostoma > Branchiostoma floridae. The sequence continues at coordinate 20,399 of NW_023365789.1, forward strand.
TGGTTAATGTAGAGAGAGCAGGACCGTATATATGATAAAAACTGCCATCTGCACTACATAAGTACATAATTGTTTGCTATACTGTTCAGAAAGGAACGTGACATACCTGTATACTCTTGGTCGCGTTCGTCCTTAGTCTAGGCTGTGTTCGTCCTAACTTAAGCAGCTACCTGTTACAAAGCGCCGCCGTTCAGTAGGTGGGTTGTTGATCCAAAATATCTACATAAAAGACAGGGTTATGCTAGGTGACGTCAAGGTCGTCAACCCCAGCAGGCACAAAGGATGTTTGTAATAGGATCATTTTCGTAACTTTCTGTACACATGGCTACCCGTTCTTTATTTAGTACCAACAGAAAGGCAAAATTACCGCATGTTCAAATATGAAGGAAAAAGTGACGCAGGTGAAACGATTTCCGGGTAAAGAATGTAGAGAAAATAGACGGTGTGTTGTTTTGGTCAGACTGTCATCATGGCAGATAGGTATCAATGTCACAGTTCGTGTTACCTGTGAGGCCCGGGTAACAATAGGCCATGAATAAAGCCTGGGGTTGTGTCGCATGACTGCAGGGTGTTTAGTCCAGAACCCAGAAGGCCTGGGTTCAAATCATGTCATGCTACCAAAGTAGTATGTAGTCAGCACGCTGGTATCATTTATTCAGGTGGAGCAAGGTGGAGCAGGTCAGGGGTCAGAAATTATTTATTCAAGCGCGGGTCAGGGGTCAGATATGTATTCAGGAGCAGGTCAGGGGTCATATATATCATTTATTCAGGTATAGCAGGTCAGAGGTCACATATGATTTATTCAGGCGGCGCAGGTCAGGGGTCAGATATCATATATTCAGGCGGAGCAAGGTAAATACGACAACCCCACCCCACCCCAAATGAACCTTCCCCTCCCAAATCGTGAATGACATGCCCTTATTTGGCCTGGTTAAGTCTGCTGAGGTCAGTCTTTAATGGATGCGCTGAAAGCACAAACAACAGACGTCTTTCGTCAGTTACTATATCACAAAGCCCCAGACTTGTTTCCTGAATACAGACACCCCAGTTCGGCGGCGTACGTAAAAGTAGTACAATGGGTGGATGCGATCTCGGCGGACAAGGAATATGAAAAGATTATCGACAATTTCATGGCTAACGTACCCAACGCGAGGGTTGGGCTGGAAACAGTGCTCGAAAAAGTACTGCAAGAGGAACGATTAAACTGGGGTCGACTCGTTACCGCAATGGCTTTTGCCGTGGACGTATGTGTCAACTTGCGCGAACGGTATGACAAAAATACCGACGCCATCTCGACCGAGTTAGCAACGTTGATTTGCGACTATGCGGGAAACTGGTTGTTACGCCAACGTGGATGGGACGGATGGCTTGACCGTCGTCGGCACGACAAGTACCCGTTGGTTGTACAGTGTCTCTGTTGACTTCTCACTGCACACGTTTGCATCATCGTGACGTAGATTTTGCACTGAACACGCCCGAACATGTAGCATGTTAAAACACGCCCACGAACGGTACGCTGGTTGGCCAACGCTAGATGTAATGTTGATTTACATAATTGCATAAGATTATTGCTTTGGAGTAGCTATACGTGTTGCTCCGGAGTAAAAACACTGCTCCGGAGTATGCTCCGGAGTAAGTGAGTAACTATATTTGTTGTAAGTATGTATATTTGTCACGCACGTACGAACATATCTATATGTACATGCAGTGAAACATTGCTTTGGAGTAACTATACGTGTTGCTCCGGAGTAAAACACTGCTCCGGAGTAAAAATACTGCTCCGGAGTATGCTCCGGAGTAAATGAGTAAGTATATTTGTTGTAATAAGTTAGTATATTTGCCATGTACGTACGAACATATACCATCTATATGTAAATGCAGTGAATCATTGCTTTGGAGTAGCTATACGTGTTGCTCCGGAGTAAAATAAACTGCTCCGGAGTAAAAATAAACTGCTCCGGAGTAAAAATAAACGGCTCCGGAGTAAAATAAACTGCTCCGGAGTAAAATAAAACTGCTCCGAAGTATGCTCCGGAGTAAATGAGTAAGTATATTTGTTATAGGTAAGCATATTTGTCATGTACGTACGGACATATGCCATCTATATGTACATGCAGGAAATCATTGCTTTGTAGTAAGTAGCCTGTACAGTCTCTTAATCGACACCTACGTGAAGGATCCGCATGAGAGAGCGCATTTGTTCAGTGCCATTGAGACCATACCTTGTGTACAAAAGAAGGCTGACTGGGCCCTAAAGTGGACCGGAGACGAGAAAAGTACTTTTGGGGATCGTGTAGTTGCGTTTGCCGCTGTGGAAGGGATCTTTTTCTCTGGGGCCTTCGCAGCAATCTTTTGGTTGAGGAAGAGAGGGCTCATGCCCGGGCTGACTTTCTCAAATGAGCTGATCAGTAGAGACGAGGGTCTGCACACCGACTTTGCCTGTCTGATGGTCAGCTACCTGATCAATAAGCCTAGTGAGGAGCGCATTCACCAGATTATTGACGACGCTGTTAAGATTGAGCAAGAGTTCCTGACTGAAGCTCTTCCTGTGAAGTTGATTGGGATGAATCAAGACCTGATGAAGCAGTACATTGAGTTTGTCGCAGATAGGCTGCTGGGAGAACTCATGTGTAGTAAGCTTTACTACTTCGAGAACCCCTTTGACTTCATGGAGAACATTTCTCTGGAGGGAAAGACCAACTTCTTTGAGAAGAAGGTGGGAGAGTACCAGAAGATGGGGGTGATGTCTTCCTCTGAACAGCAGAAGTTCACGTTGGATGCTGACTTTTGAAAGTACAGAATAAAAGAACGGGAAAATCAAACGTTCCCACGTGCCCACCTTGTGACTTAGAGACTTAACCAGGCCAAATAAGGGCATGTCATTCACGATTTGGGTGGGGGAGGTTCATTTGTGGCGGGGGGGGGGGGTGTGTATCAAAAGGGCACATCATATCTGACCTCTGACGCACGCCTGAATACATTATATCTGACCTCTGACCTGCTCCGCCTGAATACACAATATGTGACTTCTGACCTCTGACCCGCGCCTGAATAAATAATTAATGACCTTTGACCTGCACCACCTTGCACCGCCAGAATAATGTTAGTCAGCGTGTCGCTACTATACTACTTACCAATCTTGTGCCCTTGTGCTTTTGTACTTTCCACGAGTTTCTGAATAGTTTTTTTCATTCCACCTTCTTGTAAAAATGGGTATCTGACTTCGTTCGGGTTGTGTGTGTGTGTGTGTGCGTGTGTGTGTGTGTGTGTGTGTGTGTGTGTGTGTGTGTGTGTGTGTGTGTGTGTATGTGTGTGTGTGTGTGTGTGTGTGTGTGTGTGTGTGTGTGTGTGTGTGTGTGTGTGTGTAAACATTATTTAGTTTTTTGAATGACGGGTAAAGATCTATTGGCAACGCTGTGATCTCCAAACTACACTACAACACATTTTTGTAGAAATAGGACATTACAGATTTACTTCTGTACTGAAGTGGTAAACATTATGTTATTCGGTGAAATTTATTATGTTATTTGTTTCAAATCCACATAGCGTTCCAATTAAATACAGTGTTTGCTGTTCACACGCTTGAGTAGAATTGAAAAGTTTTCAACTAAAGCATGTCCAGTCAGCCGGTGCAATGGCCTAGTGGGTAGAGTGTTCGCCTTGTATTCGGAAGGTCGTGAGTTCGATCCCGGCCGAGTCATACCAAAGACTATAAAAATGGTACATGCTGCTTTCTCTGATTAGCACTCAGCATTCGGGAAAGAGTATGGAAGTTGAACACACACCACTACCAGTGGACTAGCCCCCTGCTGTAGTGATTGCGTTGTGTGTGGCCCAGGGCTAATGAAACAGAGATGGGCACCGCCCTATGCGACAGTAATGGACACCGCCCTTGGAGCGGGAAGGGGGGGGGGGGACGGTTTAACTAACTTCTAAATGTCCAGTCAGGCTTGACGACGCCAAGAAGGTCCTTTATCTAATAGTAGCGTTGTCAAATAGACCGCATACATGTACATGTATATAAAATGCTGGCAATCAAGTCGCGGTTTACAGACTAGCGCTGGCCTGTTGCGAGAGTACAATGTTACACTGGGATTGTTAACATTGCAACATTGAAGATTCTGTGTCAATTGCATAGCTGTGTTTGTGGAAGCTGTAATTGCACAAACCGAGAGAAATGAAAAAGTTTTGAACCAGGCCAGTCACACCAGGTGACGCTCACAAAGCACACTCTGTCGCTACGTGACGTCATCAACCATGAACTACGAGAATGAAGAGAAAC
>NW_023365789.1:24780-30917 GCF_000003815.2 Branchiostoma floridae
GGAGCCTGGTAGAGGCTACCACATCGCTATGTAATACGTATGGGACTAAAATCAATGATCTAATGGTATAATGATATGATTTAAAAAGTTAGATGAGAGCAAAATATTAGTTACTAGCGAGTCACAATAAACTACAAACAATTTCATCACACTAGTCCTGCCAATAAACCACTAAACCTATTTTACAAACCAAAATTAGATGTCGAGGAAGATGCAAATAATATCTCAGTAGTGCATTTCTCATGCTCACATCAATGTCAAGTTATCAACACCACTTTATACGTTACTGATATGAATGATGAAAGCCTATTAGTCCATGGGCCAGGACCCGAAATTCACGATATTTGTACGACTGAGAGGGACCAGAGATATCATACAGTTTTTTTTGAATCTGCAATAACCAAAGTTTATTTTAATCCATGAAAGCGAGCTTTAAAAAATCCATAGTAGCTCTGGTCCCTCTCGGCGGTACAAAAAACCGTCCTGGCACATGGACTATATGAGCTCATGACTCATTACAGGAACAAAAAGGCCAAAAGTCAAGTCAAGTATTTGGCAGCTTTAAAGCTGCCAAATCATACTGAAAGATGATGGCAGTCCTCTACATGAGTTCATATCTACCACACAGAGCAACCACAGCCTGCGACGTTCTAAACAACCCACCACCTCTTTCAGTAGGACGAATAGGCACGCCCAGTCTTTCATGCCCCGTGCACTGAAACTCTACTCAAAGAGTTATACAGTATAGCAGATTTTATAATGTATGTGCTATACTGATTTCATTGAAAATTGTATTTTAAGTGATTTTAATCCTACCTGTGTATTATTTAGCATTATACGGTCTTAATGTGCAGCGCCAACAGATTTCATGTGCCTGTTTGTACAGTGCACGTGCAAGTTGGACTCAAATAAAACTGAACTGAACTGAACTAAAGCCGAATTATCATCATACCACTGTTTGCAGATAAAGTTGACGTCTTAACAACCAAAAGACTAGATCTCAACTAAACCAAACTAGCATATATTAACTATTGAACAGACATACTAATCATTATGGCTCTAAATTAGGCTCAATTACAGCAATTGGGTCAGATAGCGGAGTGATTCGGTCGAAAATTCAGGTGACCAGTCCTTACTTTACATTATAATAGTATACTGTTACTGTAGCAGAAAAGTCACCAGGATACGCCAGTCGACAAGTTCTCGTGTATGACAATTGGCTGCACTGTTACTTCCTGCTGGCTGCAGCCTGTAATAAAAGAAGATAAAGGCTCAACACCAAACTGATTTTGAATGTTCAAAGATCTACGGGACATGTCGGAGTCAATGAAAAGGAGTTAATACTTTCCTTTAACCCACCATTTCGACTTTATTGTTGTCGAGGTTATGGCTTTGTTAATCTGCCAGGCTGTTTTATTGAATAGTTACACAAATCAACAGTGCCGCCTCAGAGTTGCAATCCGTAACAGATTGCCTTTTATCATTAGCGTTATCAGTGCAAATTCACGTCACTGCTTATACATGCAACACTCTTAATCTACCGTAGGTTTTCAATCAACAAATGTCTCGTCAGGCAGGAAGGTACTGGCACTTACGTAGAGGGGTCAGGAAAATGTTCCCCTGTCCTGCTGACCCCGTTTTATACGGGATGCACATGTATGATGTCTGTATGTGGGTCCAGTATCTTTATGGGTTTTCGGCATTTTTCACTTAAAGGTGGCATACCGCATGTTTTACTGATCTGATTAGCTATCAGCTTAGGGGGTTAAATATGCAGACAAAGTCCTCAGTAGGATAAGGGATATGATTGAATGAGTGTGATACCTTCATCTTCTCCACAGTGATAATGGCCTGTCGAATCTCTTCCCGGCTAAACCTGTCCTGCACATGGCGGAGTCGGTCAGCACAGTCTGGGGAGGAGACAGAGGAGCAAACTTTACCGGCTGTCAGGTAATTGATATTTACAGTCCTTCTGTACTTTACTTGAGAGGACGAGTATTAACAGTTTTGCTTTGTTTTGCGCATGCAGTAATTTCATATTTCAAATTAGGACTTCTTTGGTTCTGACCGTACTAAGTACAATAAATAAAGATTAGCCATTAGCGACAACGAGGAACAAAGGGACGGAATTATCCGAGGATTTCGTGCTTTGTATGCGGGTCAGGATAGATACATTGGTATAAGTTTGAGATGATTCTTACCGTCGAATGTCGGTCTGTCCTCCGGGTCCTGACTCCAGCATGTCTGCATCAGCTGACTCACTGACGTCACGTCCTCCCGGTCTGTGGGGATCAGGGTCAGGTCAGGTCGTTGACCCATGGTGACCGCCATGGAGATCAGGGCCGAGTTGGCAGCAACTGGTAACAAAGGTAGATAAAAATCGTGCCGTTATCAAGGGTCTGACGACCAAATACCAAACGCAACTGTAGATATATCCTTTAATAATTATAACTTCCGAAAGGTCTACACCAACACTTATAGTAGATTAAGTAGTATAACATCATGAACTCAACTCACGTGCATAGGGCTGCCTTCTAGTAACAATCTCCCACAGCAGCACCCCAAAGCTGAAAACAATACGAATGCACATTGGGGTGGCAAGTTCTTATGATGGTGATTATTACATAGGTTTGTGGAACAAGAAGAGGAACATACTAAATTACGCTTCATCTGAAAGAAAAATCGGTCTAGTTATTTGGAATACGCTTAAAATGATACATTTTGAGAAAATACAATATAACTTGGTAAATAAGTTTTCCTCTGTGTAATTTGAGGGAATATTGAAAATACTATCAGCACTAGCCTACTTATTACCTGTAGACATCAAACTTGGTGTTCGGAGCCAGGTTGATGTTCGAATGATACTCCGGCGGCGCATGCGTGATAGTGCTTCCTTCCGGGCTGGTTTTAGTGACGACACGAGATTCGGCTTTCCACTTGGACAGTCCAAAGTCTGAAATCTGGTAAAGACATAATCAAATCCAAACAGTTTTAACACTAGCATGTTTGAAGTTGTAAGTTAAGTTTATGTGTCGACTGACTGAGCAGTATTTTGTATTGTACATAATGAGTACTGTAGTCATCGTTGTCGTGTGTTCCTTTGCGCAGAGTGATAGTCAGTACAGACTGACTGACAGTAGTAGTTTTTAAAGGTATTAACACTGGTGCTTTTCATTCAAGTTGCAAAATGAAATTCGATTGTGGATAAAGGCATGCAACTGGCAATTTTTCAGTAATGACAATCTGAAGAAATGGTTTATATATTATCAAACCATACCGTCCATCATATTAGCGAGGAATGTTGCAATCTGTACCTTGACATGGAAGTCGCCATCCAGTAGCACGTTCTCTGCCTTCAGATCACAGTGGAGAATCTGCGGGTTCTGGCAGTGCAGGAAAGTCATCCCCAGGGAGATCTCGTGCGCCATTCTCCACCTCAGGGCCCAGGGCACGTCCACATCCCGCAGCAGCCCGGCCAGAGAGCCGTTCTCCATGTAGGGCATCACGATGGCGAAGTTTGGGTCCAGACAGACCCCCAGCAGACTGATGACGTGGTCTGATCGGCTTCCCAGGTTCAGTTTCCTCGCCTCGGAGTATAGCAGCTCTTGCTCACTTCAAGTGAAAGAATATACGAAACATTAACCTGTGTACACGTGAGCAAGTGTTGTTATATAATCTTCAAGGACCAAGTCGAAGCGCAAGTAATGATGTATCGATAGTCATGAGCTGCGTTGATCTTTGATTACCAGGAGACGCTAAGAGGTCGGATTACTCAATTTAGTTTTCTCTGCTGTTGCTGATCTTAAACCAATGTTATGTCCTCCTTATGTCATCCTCCCGTCTTTCTGCCTCCCAGTTCCCTTCGCCTGACAGTTTTTTGCCCCAATGACCGAAAGTAGACCAAACATAAATATCTAGTTGGCTGTATGGAATGTTTCGTCAAAACAGGTATCGTTTCAAGCTAAAAGAAAAACACAAGAAACCCTGACCTTCCTTCTAACTTGCGAGTCAGCAGACATTTGACAGCTACGTCCTGTCTCCAATCCAGGTGTCGGGCTTTCGTCACGAAGGCGAACCCCCCACGGCCGAGAATGGACTGTTCCTCCAGGCGCCCAGACTCCACAATAGGGAACCTGCGGTCAATCGTCACGCTGGGGTATCTGGTGGGGGAAATAATGAAATGTCTGCGTATCAACCTAGAGCACCTTAAAGCTAATTTGGTCATCTTACAGATGATTGCCACAAGTCTTATCCTGTTAAAGGACAGTTTCGAATGTACCTGTTCTGCGGATCATTAGACTCTTGCAGCGATACAGTTTTTCTTTGTGTAATGAAGAAGCATAAAATGGCTATTTTACAGAAAATTGACCCTGTAGACAAACAGTTTATAATGTACCTGTTTTGCAGAACATCAGCCTCTTGACCACCAACAGCACCGAGGGCTGGTCCAAGTCCTCTAGCACTGGCATCTGGGGTCTGATAAAAAGTTAAGCACTAAGATTTTGGGTCTGATAATTTTTTACCAAGTCTTTAACTGGTAACGTCTTACAGTTTGCATATTTAACCACCAAAGACAACTAAGTCTACAGCTTCCCATAAAGTATTTGTATCCAAGACAATCATGGTGTCACACAGGTAGCAAAGCTAGAAATTACTGCAACGGCACTAATAATTACTGTAAAGGTATTAGTCGAAGTCAAAATTCAATAACAAACACCACCCCACCCTATGTGTCGGTGAAAGCTGGTCCGCCAGCTGCTGAAAGTCCAGGTCTCTGAGGTGCTGCTCCAGGGCGGAAAGTGTGGCCGCCTCACCTGCCTTCGCTCTCCACTGTACCAGCGTCTGGTACACCTGGTCTGGAACGTCGTCTGGGGCGGAAGCCTGATAAATGAATTATTGCAGATTAACATAATGATAATGCTTTCATACCAGTCCAAATCCTTTACTGATACACCTGGCCATAAGTTGTGTCTGGAGCAGAATAAGTCATTGTAAAATATCACATGTCAATGATTTCAATCCAGGTAAAACATCAGAAGTATGTTTGTTTTGGTTACAGTTATAAGTTTATTTCTGAATAATAGTTCATGTTATAAATAAGGGTTTTTTTTTAAATATTATCTTAAAAAGGAATTAGGATCGCGGCTAAGGCTTTTTAGATGTAAGCGTGATGAAAATATTTAAAGAAGATTGATTTTTTAAAGACAAGCGTTGATGCTAGTTTTTTCTCTTTTTCTCTGTAAAGTTAGTAAAACAATCGTCTCACCTTGATGGCGTCCATGGCCCTGTTGCTGAGCCCCAGGCTCCGGGCGAGAGGTTTCCACTGGGTTTGGCTCATCCTCACGGACAGACGGTTGAAGGCACGGAGAATTCTCTCATCTTAATTAAAGAATGCTCATTTCAGTCATTGCATATACGATATATTAATGCAATATTTTATAATATGATGAAATATTATATTGTATTGGATTATATAATATGACATAATATAAGGTAACACGTCTATTTCGATTTGCAGTGGGAATAGAATTAGAAGTCTAAAGGTTTCACGATCGTGCAAAAACACTAATAAAGATTCAAATCAAAGCAATTGAATACTGGTATTGAAAGGGATATAGTAAGAACTTTACAAGTCTCGGGTTACCATAAAACAAATGTTCAGATCAAATAAAAGTATGATACTAATGAAAACGAAGTTGCTTTGACAGCCTGTCTACAAACATGCCTCACCTTTCTCAGCCTCCTGTTTCAGGAAGGCCATGATGGCGCCGGTCCCTTGTTTACACACATCCCGTGGAGGGTATGTCAGGGGGTTTCCAGAAACATCCAAGTCTTTCAGCTTGTCTGCTCGGTGAAGGGCGATTGGGAGCCTGGTGATGTTGTTGTTCCTTATGTCCAGTTTCTCCATGGCAGGTAGTTCACACAGGACTTCTGGGAACGTGTCGAACTTGTTGTTCCAGAAGTGGACCTGCCGTAGGTTGTGCAGGTGATTCAATGTGCTCGGCAGGGGTCGGAGGAGGGTATTTGGCAATGACAAGAACCCACAGTGGGTGTAGTCTCCCACTTCATCTGGAACATGTCAAACTGCAGCCACAGCATACAGTTTCTCAGTGTCTCAGCTGCAGCACTGTCTGGGG